>NC_056747.1:777729726-777807226 GCF_019279795.1 Protopterus annectens
TGACGTATAAAGCCATGTCCAACCCGGAATTAATGGACACGCTGCACCTCAGAAAATCCAAATCCCATCGAGCTACGCGCTTGAGAGACTTGAACCTCAGCACTGAAATAAATAGGACATGCTGGAAGGACAGATTCATAACCCAGAGGCTCCCTTCACTCTGGAATAAAATCCCAGTCCAGGTTAGGCAGAGTCCCTCATTGACTCTCTTCAAGAGGAATCTTGATGAGTGGATGGGAGATCATAGGTTTACCTCGGGTATCACTTCTGTGTCACTGTTAGACAGAGGCACAGTATACTAACCTCGAAAAAGGGCATAGCAAAATTAATTTAAAATGGGTGGTGTAAGCCAAACACACTCTGGCTAGGCTTATAAATGCCCTAGGGCAGATAGCCTAGTATGAACCTATGAACCTATGAACAGTTCAGTATTTTGCAACAAATTCACAAAGAAAACACCAAATTCAAACCAAGAGGCTTCTCTTCTATTAAATACCATTGTCAAAATATTAAGAATGTTCTTCAGTATACCTTATCTATCCACATTTTATCCACCATCTACTAAACCCTATGGGGATGGTTAATGCCTTGGCCAGTATTCAAAAGCCTAGGGATGACAGGTGTAGACCATCTCTGGCAAAGCAGCTTGCTCTGTCAATCATGTTGTTTCAGGCTGACAAATACTGTATCCCCTTGGAATGATACCAGAAAGTAAGACAGTTACTGAAGTCAATCATTTTCTGTTTGTATTATAGTATCATTCTTGGTGAAGGTAGAATGCTGCTCAATGTGAGGCTCATACCAGCCTGCAATATGTATTCAGAGAGGTCCATCATGTCTCTCTTCATATAGAACATGGAGGTATGTCTCAGATCATGTACACCCACATAGACAATGACTGAGTCATACTGGTATGTGTGGTTGAGTGACCTGAGTGTTTTCAAGATCTGGCGAATCCTGGCCCCTGACAGACTACTGATTGTAACTCTCTCAATCTGGTAAGGGGAATGTCCATGTGTCTCACTGTGGAGTCTCCTATGATGAAGATGTTTGAATGAGTTGTGTTTTGCTTTAGGGACTGCTTTTGGAGACACTGTGATGTGTATTTTTATGTATAGTGGGTGATGTTGGGTTGGCTTTCTTTGCATGTGGCTTCTGAGAGCAGTGTACAGGAGGCCTCTGAGGTTTTGGCAGTTACTTTTCAGTACCTCCACATATGTGGGTTTATGTATCAAGACCTTATTTAGTGAGGGAAATGGTGTGTGAGTGTGTGTGTGGTGATAACCTGTTTGTCATTTGATTTTTCAGTATGTGAGTCGTGTCTCAATTCATAATGTAACAACATCTCCAACATACTGTGTTTGTTTGTTTCAGGAGGCAGTGGTTATACTCCACATAAAAAAAGTATTTCAGGCAGGGTCAAGGCCCAGTCTACCAGTGCCTTGGCTTTATCTATGCTTTTTAGATAAGGTTGTACTCTAGAAGTATTGTAGAAGATGCTACTTGGTACTCAGTACATACTTTTACAAATCAGTATATTTTTGATTCCTTCTCAAGGTCCAGGTCAGGCTTTGCTAGGCCCATTCTCCAGGGACATGTGGGTTCTTCTCTTTCCACCTCCCAAATGTAGTAAGCTAGCATAATCCACCCATATAGCCAAGCCTCCTGCAGCAGTCTTCAGTATGATGAACATAGTACAGGTGTGTAAGTAAACATAAAATAATAGTACATGTTCAAATGGTCACTGTTACAGTAGCTGTTCCCTGCCTCCATCCCCCTTGTTTGTGTGTGTGTGTGTGTGTGTGTGTGTGTGTGTGTGTGTGTGTGTGTGTGTGTGTGTGCGTGCATGTGTGCGTGGGTGTGTTTTATACCAGGGTGCGTGGACATTTATTTTTGCTGTTCCTAGCATTTTCCTTTCGGGGCTCAGTCTCCCTCACATTGTTGGCAGAAAAACTGTAAAGTGTTTGGTACCCAAACTTGTCTCTTAGTCAGCTCAACTCAGCTTGAGCTGCCTGACAGTTTGGGTGTAGGGAAGGGGCCCTGAAGCTTTGGAAGTTGGCTGGCTGCTATATTATTGGCAGGATATAACCCATATAGCTAATGCTATAGCAGCAGTGATCACTCAAAATTCTACTCTTATAGTAAGTTTACTTACACAACTGTACTGTCTTCTTTTAAACAGACTATATATTACCCATATCAGTTTTAGCTAATAGATGGATATTGCTATCCCTAAAGACCAAAGAGGGTCAAAATAAAAGAACATACTACAAGAATGTTGGCATTAACTAACTACACAAATACTAATAAAAAGTAATGAGAAGTTATTAAATTACACATAGAAAATGCATCTGATTCTTTAAGCTGGCAGCTTCTATCCAAGGCATCATATGTATATTCATTTCCAAACTACTTTTTAAATCAGCAGTTCTGTATCCTATTTGAAAATATGGGCATATTAACTCAAGCAGTATGCATAAAAAAGGGATCTAGTCAAGGTTGTTCTTTTTCTCCTGGATCATTTGCCTTTGTGAAAAGAACCTGCAGCAAATTTTATAAGGCAGAATGAACAAGTAGTACATTTTAAAATAAGTGTCATCTTTCATTTAAAAATCCTATCATTTGTTTTGATGATGTATTGTTCGCCTTCACCAGCATTTACTCAAATATGGTACATTTTGATGTTGCATTGAAAAACTTTGAATGAATATAAACTCTTTAAGTCTAATCACAATAAAACAAACACAGTATTATCCAGAAAATATAGTCTAGACTAGGTAAGATTTATAGTTGGAACTGTAAAGAATTACTATATTTAGGAGTAACTTTATCTATTACTTTACAAGACATAATACGTACAAGTTTGGAATTAAACAACTATCAACTCTTGCCTAAAATGCTGTATGTTATTCATACTATTTGGTAATACCAAATAAAACTGACATAGAATAGCACTAAACCATCATATAAAAACTTGAGAAATGGTGGGGTAGGTTTACCTGACATCACATCTTATGTATTCATTTCTGTTTTAAATGTTGTATTCCATTGGTTAGCTATATTTAGTGAAATGAAAAATAATTTGTGAAATGATTTGCAATAAAAAAATAACATCTCAAATCAGTGCTGCAGACAGTAAGCTATTGTATACATTATACAATTTTTATTCTGAAAAATCAGCTTATATTAATGTTATAGCAACATTTTCTAACATTTAAATTATAAATACCCTCATCTTAAAACAAAGGGTATTTATAATTCACATATATTTTATACCAGGATTTATACAAGGCTCTAGTGTTGAGAAAATGATAGATTAGAAGATAAATGACTTTGCATTCTGGCTTAATTGTTTAAAAAAAGGAACCTTACTGTGTATGAATAATATTCACAAATATAATTTGGATTGCAAATATAACAGAAATTGAATTAAAGTATTACATAAAACTGTTAAAATATGTGCATTGTTTTTAACAAAGAGTCTTCAAAATCATAAAAAAGGGATCTAGTCAAGGTTGTTCTTTTTTCCTGGATCAAATCATGTTTCTAAACTCTGTAAAGCTCTATTATCTGATAATACTGGTACTCCAGAAGCTCTAGTAGAACTTGTGAATTAAACTAGAGATCCTAATTTCTGTGAAGTGAATAGAGCAGTAAAACTGTGATTAGTTAGACAGATAGCATAGTTCTCATTTTGGAGAATTTTATTTTTATGGAAATTATTAAATCTTGTCCTTTATACCACTGACAAAATTGGGCAAATAATAAAAGAATAACAGAATAAATATGTATTGGTGAATCAATAACATAATGATTAATGCAGATTGCAAGGTATTAAAGGAATCTGTTAACAAAATTCCTATAATTTACCCAAACATTACGGGCAAATAAAGTTCAGTTGCCTAAAGATATTTAATATTTATCATTTTTCTTATAACATCCTAATTGTTATTCTTCCATAATTTGCTCCCACTCCTTCTACAGCCATAATCTGATTTTTCACAATATATTTGTCAAAATCCATTTTCCATTAAAAAAATCATTCAGTCTTTCATTCCAAATAATACCTATTAGATCAAATAAATTCTTATCTACCCTTCCACATATTCTTTCTTCGTATTCTTATAATATCCATACAGTATCATATTCATATCTATATTGCTTATGTCATCAATATTATCAATAAAAAACATTAACAAAAGTTTTTTCCAGAGTTTCACCACTCTTTTACATATAAGAAAATATGGTCTTTTGTCTCTTCCTCTCCGCAATTTAAACACACTCTGTCAGCGTTCTTTTCATATGGCATATTCCCCTTTACTGGTAATTTATTTTTTACCAGTTTCCATAGGAAATCCTGACACTCTACTATCATGGCACACCACGTTTTCGTTATTTTAATGATTTTAATCACTTCTTCTGGTAAAATTTCCCATGGATTTGCATGATAATATTGCTTTAGCTCATCACTGTTATACCACAACTGTCTATCTTTCTCTCTATCATCAATATTTATTTTCCATGTTAGTATTTTTTCTTGATAATTTTTAATTTCTTCATTCATATTTTTTTCTTATTCTTATTCTTATCTCTCAAAATTTTTGTAATTATATTTCAGCATTCTCACAATTAAATCTAAAGAATAAAGAACAAGATTTAGTAACCCCAGTCCCACTTCATCTTCATGCATATACAACACATATCTTTTCTCTGAATTTATAGTTGAACTCCATATGAAAGAAAACATCAGTTGTACAATTTCCTTTTTGTATTTTCTAGGGTCACATAAGCATTTTACATATATACCATTTCCTATTAATAACAAAAATCACCAGATAAATCTTTTTCCTGAATGCTAATCTAGACATCCTCCATAAAAGACATATTTTCTTCATTTTCTTTATCAGACCTATTGTGTCACAACTAAATTATTTTTACCAAATTTTATTTGTGGCAAAGGTACTTCATTCATTGAAAAATAAACCCCATTTTTACTACATCACCCAAATCCTTACTTTTTATATTTATTCAAAGTCATTCCCATTTCCTTTAAACATCCATTCAGACAAACGAATACTTCCCTCAGCCATGATTTTCCTTAGCAACTACAACTATATCGTCTGCATATGTTAAAGCTACTGAAAACACCACCACTTTTTGCATCACATATATCATCTTTCATTTTATACCCATGCAAACAATATTCTACTCATGGGACATCCTTGTCTTATACGACATTTCATGCAAATGTCTTTACTCCACCACCCATAATTAACACTTTCTCTTTATTATTTTGATATACTGGCATATACACCCTTCAAATTCTATTACCTATTCCATACTGTTCCATAATATCTCACAAAGGATCATGTCCTACTGTATCAAATGCCTAGCTCGTATCATCTACCATAAGTTTGTTGTCATCCCTTTTACTTATAATCCACAATTTCTCTCACAACCAATATAAATTCTTGACACCCTTTGCCCTTTTCTATATATTTTCTTCCATAATATCTATCATTAGTCCTTCCATTCTCCTCTGTATTATTCTCATAAAAATATAATCTGTATTATTTAGTGTGATGGGTATCCATTTTTTTATGTAATTCTTCTCATCTTTCTTCCACATAAATTTTAATATCCCACTACATAACTCTCCATAAACAACTCCTTCCTTCACACATTCATTCAATACATTTACAGAATATTCTCTTTACCATTTCATTAATTTCTTGCACATTCCATACCATGTACAATCTGGGCCAGATGCTGAATAAACATTTACTTTCCTAAGTACTTCATCCAATTCACTAATAGTAATTTATTTTTCAAATTATTCCTTAATGCATTCTGGATTTTTTTAAACTTTCTATTCTCTTTTATTTTCCATTTTTTTAATCTTATATTTATTTTCCACATGCTGTACTACAATACTTGTAGTTTGCTCTTATGTTCTTTTTTAGCTTTTTTTAATTTTTAATTTCCTTCATTATACTAATATTCTCCTTTACTACTTTATTCAAATATGCAGATACCTTCTCCCTTCTGCCTTGTAATATCTCTGCCTAAACAGTAATGTCTTATTTTTCTTGATTTCTTGAATAAACTTCTTTTTCTATATCATAATACTCTCTTGTATTATTCTCTAAATTCTATACATTTTCCCATACTTTACATTTTCTTCATTTCTTAAATCACCCTGCCATTGAAATAAATACTTTTTTATACTTATTTTTTAAGTTCAATCCAACATGCCCACCAGTTTTTATAGAAGTCCTTCATGGTTATATAATCCTTCCATAACTGCAATACTTCCTACTCTCCATAATTTCTCATTTATTATTTTTATTCCCTTTCTTGTTTTAATATACTCACTTTCTTTCATCGCCTCCATCCTTATTGCTAAATGGTCTGAAAAAATGTCAGAACTGTAACACCTTCTGCTATTCCACAGACTTACAATAATACAAAATAATCAATTTCAGATCCATGTTCCCCCTTCTATAAGTCCATCATCTTTTGTTCCACACAGCTAATTTACCACATTTTATCCCTGCCTGTATTTTTTACACCTTTCCCTTTCCTTTTACATCTTCCCCTTAAATCACAGTTACAGTCCTCTGCAATTACAAATTTCATGTTAAATACCACATAGTCTAATATTTGGTGAAAGCGATTCTTTCTTTCTTTCCTAGCTAGTTATATATGCATATAATTATATACTTATATAAATGTGTCCTCTCCACCAAACATCTACAACAGTAAACTTTCCCAAACTTAATAACATTAAATTTAGTATTTTTAGTGTTTTTTTACCCAACGCAGCTGCTCAAGAACAGCCAAGTTCCATATTACATTTGTACCTCACAATGTTTTTGTTTGATGTTTTTCTTTACTTGTCAGGAATCTTACATCCTCTACAGAATAATATCCACATCAAATTTTGCACACAATTCTAGTATCCCTATCCTTCTAACATTTATTGAAAGTATTCTAAAATTGTTGTTTTTTCTTCTTTTTCAAGTTTATGGGAAACATTTTAAAATTTTTGTTTTCTTATTTTTCTCTTCTTACAGCTGAATGTTTTTTTCTGGGTTTATGGACAAATTATCATTGATTCTCAGAATCATATTTTTCGCTGGCTAGAACTTCAAAAAATATTAGTGTCAATCCCTTCTCCTGACCTCTGTTCCTGCATGCACCCCCCCCCCATTTTTTCCCTTCAATATATTTTTCTTCTACATTTCCATCTTCACCTAGTACAGCATCTGCCCCAGCATCCTGTTGTCCTTCCTTATTTATGTTCTCTTCCTTTTCCTCTTCTTTTTCATCAGTTATTGGTTGCTTTTGACAGTCCATTCAAAAATGTCCCTTTTTTAGGCAACCTGCATTCAGGTACACAACTTCTTGCGTATGTCCTTTCTCCCCACATTGATGACATTATACCTTGTCAATCATTAATTAAATAAGAAAGGTGACAACAAAACATGATTTAGGCTGTCCAACACATCTTAATGTCCCTCTATGACCATCCACAAAAATGGCAAGTGTTTTACCATTTTGTTTCACTTTTCAAGCCTCTACCTTCCATTACATAAGTTTATGAACAGTTTCACACAAACCCTGCATATATTTTTAACAACCCCTTTTTCCAGTTATCAGTTCTAAACTGCAAAGTAATACATTTTTTTCCATTTGAGTTACTGCGAGAAAACAAGTAATTGTTCTACAGATAAATGTCCTTCTTTTTGTTACAGTTGCAGAAATGTCATCAGTCCCTCAGTTTCAAATGTTGAGTCACAAAAAGTCTCTGTCCTAATATGTGTAAAAGACCAAATTTCTTGAGCTTTAAAAACAGAAGTTACCAAATTGTCCCATACATATCTGTCTGCTCAGTGCCATTCTTTCTTCTTATTCTCAGAGTTGGTCTTTTCTTCTTTTAAAAACAGTTGCAGCTATCCTTTTTGCCTGCTGTCACTCCTGTATATGTTTTAGTTGCTGCATTATCTGCTGCAACAAAAAAGACACCTTCTCAGTTTGTTGCTACTCGACTCTTTTTACTTTCTATCACTACTGCATAAGTTTTAGCTGCTGGATTCTCTGCTGCCAAATCATCTGGCTCTTTTTCCCCATTACCATCCTCAGAACTTCCGCGGTTCCAAAGATATCTGCCAACTCACCCCATGAAACATCAGAACTGTCACCTGAATCATTCCTGCTCCATTATTTTTAAGAGAACATCATCTGCAAGCCTTTTGACACCAGTTCTGTTACCTGAGCTACTCCAACAGACTTGCCTACTTCCTTTAGTTTCTGGCTGTTTTGAACTTCATCCACTCTGCAGTCTGTTCTGCTTAGTTTGTGAGATTGTAGTAACAGATTAAGAGCTCTTCCCTTCTAGCACGTTTTCTAGAAGATTAGGTGGGTATAGATTGAGCCTTGCTGAGAGCTTTGTTCTATATCACAAAGTTTGGAAATACAGTGCTTGTCATCTGCTACTTTTCTTTTGTGTGACAAAAACTTGCTAATAACAAGCTATGTGGCTCATTAATTTGTAGTTTGCTAATATCTTGCATTCATTTGCAGACATTAAAATCACTGTTTATTTTATGCCAGGTGTTCTTTGTTCTCCACACCAAATGGTACATTAATACTTCCTAGGATTCCACGATACATCAGTATCTCTCTTGTGATCTATTCAGAACTCTGAACAAGACCTTGTCTATTTAAACTCTCTTTTTGAGCTATGAACTTGATTTTTCTTTGCTTGCAACTGGACCTTTTTATTTATTTATTTTTTCTTTATGTTCTTTGGTTCTGCATGGGCATCATATTCCATTCATTGTCTGTTTTAATTTTTGGAAAGTCACAGATTCCGAGTGGCTTTGTGTAGCTGTTAATGTTTGATGGTCAGTCAAAATGCATATTGTGGTGTTTTCATTTACAAATGTGTGTTAAAGCTGATTCCCAAGGGATCTTGAAACAATGATTTTGTTGTTATAAAGCTGAATTGCAGCAAAGAAGAAAGAAACTCCAATTGAACTAAATGCTTTGTAAAAAGACAGGATGCAGTGCCTGCTACTACCTGGGGGAAGGAGTTCTCACTGTCATCAATAGCCCACCATTACTAGATATCTGCAGGTCCACAGGAGTTGGCAATCCTACAAGGGCAGCATACAAGCAACACCGTGCCCAGCCCCCTCTAGAAACAATGCGGTTCTCCTGGTCATAGTGCCACTAAACAGCCCTGATAAGCACCGGGAATGACAAACTCACTCAACCTGATATCTACAACATGACCAGTCCCTCCTCTAGAAATAATGCGGTTCTCCTGCTTGCAGTGAGCCCACTAGGACTATCTCAATACACTTTGTAATAGACTCCTTTGAGGCCCCCCAGTCCTCTGTCTGCTGTTTTTCTCATCTTTATGGGACTTCTCCCTTACAACATTACAGGCTATACTTACTGATTTGTCCACAGTCTAGTTGGAAATTACAATAGTATATAACAAATAACCTGTGTCTTTTGCTTATACACTGACTCTGCCCATGACTCTACTGCTACAACACTGACCTGTTGGGTCTGCAGAAGGATTGTGCTGATTGTTTTTTGTAGTGACGATGAAATCCAACTCATCCATGCCTGTCTTACAATATTCTGTTGCCTTTGTGCCATTGGACCATTGGTTCTTGCTCCCCTTAACTATATTGTGTCTTTCTCTTTCAGTCCTCCTCTAGAAACAACATGGTTCTCCCACACCGCTCTTTCAAATACAGCATGTTAGGACATTTAGGACCCCTCAGCATTCTCACAGTAGTGTGTCTGCCACATAAGTTTTTAAGTTGTTATGTTTTAATGTTCTAGATTTTAATGTGCTACCTACCTTTAACTAACATATGGTGTATCAGTACCTGTACATGCAGCCATATCTATGGATGTGTGACAGTGATGCTGGATATTGCTTAACACATAACAGTGGTCTGATAAATATGTTTTGAGGCTAATATATGCTAAAGACAGGTATTACTTTGTATTTTGAAGAGCATATCTGTATCATGTTAAAGCCAGGCTATTAACTTTTGCAATTTAGAAATGCATACCTGTATTGTGCTAAAGACAGGCTATTATTTTGGTAAATTTTAAGTGCATATCTGTATGGAGTTCTAGAGCCACTAACATATGGACATGCACCCATATCTATGAACATGTGGCAATTAAGTTGATTAGGGTTTAATACATAGCAGTTGTTAGATAACTGTGTTCTGAGGCCAATACATGGTAAAAACAGTCTATTTATTTGGTTCATAGGTTGGTACTACACTAACTGCCCTTGCGAGCCATTTTAAGCTTAGCCAATTATCCCTTGTGAGACTCAAACCCTGTACCTTGTGTTTATAAGGCAAACACCTTAACCATTAGGCCATCCTCTTGCACTATGTATTTATTGAACTGCATGTCTGTAACATGCTTGTTTATTGCTCACCTAGGAATACATAAGCTATAAGTCACTCTGCAAAACCTGTATTTACCGGCCAAAACTAGATTGTAAAGGGCTACTGAATAAGCTTTGCGTGATTGGTAGTTAAGGCTTGAAAGTGACTAAAGATAACCACAAATAGCTATGTTACAGACTTAACTTGCTGCAGCATACGTATCATAAAACTAAGGGTGCATTTCTTTATTTCATGTGCATAAAGACTCCTGTCGCTATTGTTATGTTAACATATTCTGCCAACTGCCTATTGTACTGTAGTACTATTTGGTTATTTATGGTCTCTCTATAGATACTGTTAGTTTTTCTGATATGGTTAAGATAATTATTATGGATTATGTTGTTTAACAACCTACTTACCTCTCTGCTCCTTCTATCCTTGCCCCCCTTAACTATACTGTATCTTTCTCTTTCAGTCCCCCTCTAGAAACAATGTAGTTCTCCCACTTGCAGTGCCACTAAACAGCCCTAATAAGCACTGGGAATGACAAACTCACTCAACCTGATATCTACAACCTGACCAGTGTATGTTTCTCTTAGTAGCAATAACATTTAGACTTGTGCTCTCCTTAAAAAAGTGGCATGCACACTACTAGGACCCTCCCAATGCATTCTGTAATAGACTCTTTTGAGCCACCCCGCAATCCTCTCCCTGCTGTTTTTCATATCTTTCATGACTTCTCCCTTACAACATTACAGGCTATACTTACTGATTTGTCCACAATCTAGTGGGAAACTACAATAGTATATAGCAAATAACCTGTGTCTTTTGCTTATACACTGACTCTGGCCATAACTCTACTGCTACAACACTGACCTGTTGGGTCTGTAGAAGGAGTTAGCTGATTGTTTTTCATAGTGATGATGATATCTGACTCCTGTTTATACCTGCACCATTCACCCTCGCTACACTCGGGCTCACTCTGCTCCCCTACCCTACCCCCATTCCCACCTAACCCCTCTTTCACTAGAGGTATATGCTTTAGGCCACACCTACCTCTTTACACAGTCCAATCACTATTTCCTTCTCCTAATTAGGCATCACACTTCCCTTCCCTACCACTTTATCATACCACTACATAATCTACCTTGCTTTCAAATACCCATTAGCAAACACTAATTATTACTTTCCCTCCTTAACCTATATAAAACCTATTACTTCCTCCCAGCCTACTCAGCATAGCTTCAACATGCTCTTCTTTCACATCCTCACACTCACAACACTTACTTTACTTACACATATTACCTCCTACCATCATACTGAACCAATATCAGCTCCCCACCATAACACAACTACTGCCCATGTTACAAACTCTCCCTCAGTCAATCACGGAATATACCCAGCTCTCTTCCATTTAACAATCCAACATCACTTTGTAATGCAAACTCCACCTTACCAATATTTAAATAAACCATCCTTAACATACAATAGGTACTTCACCAAAATCATTGAACTAATTGTACTCATTGCATCCAGGCTAGCACTCAGTGGTGATATACCCTGGCTCTCCCAAACCAACTATCAACCTTACCCACACAGATAGTCCAAACAATGCACCTCGCCTCTCCAAAAGTGCTACTAACCTGCTAATATTAAATATTAGCATTAGAAGTCTATCAAAGTGCACGACCTTCATGCTAATCTTTCCCTTTACTCACCAGATGTAGTAGTTCTAACTGAAACATGGCTGAAACCTGCCACCTCAAATAATGAAATTACAGCCCCTGCTTATAACTTACTACTCAAAGACCGAATAAACAAAAAGGGAGGAGGTGTTGCAATATCATTTAAGGACCACCTAAATCTCACAACATTAGACATACCAACTCCAGCCCTATGTACCACTGAACTCTTACTTTCTAACCTAAAAATTAATACGAGAAAAACTATTAATATAATTGGATGCTGTATTCCACCTGGTAATATACCCACCCCGGAAAACCTGCTCAGTTGAGCATCAGAGACCCTAGCCCAGGAAACCATTATTCTAGGAGACTTTAATATCGATTGGACACTATGTAGCTCTACTATACCCACTAATCATATTAACCACCTGGGATTCTCTCAACTAAACCAATCCTCTGCCAGAAAAGACAAATCAACAAACAGACAGTCTATACTAGACTGGATACTATCAAATAAACCAGCCCACATAAGTTAATCTGGCTGCCTATCTGATAGCCTGAGTGCCCACTTGCCTACCTATATAATTAGACACTGTAGAACATTGAAAAAATCTCCCACCTTCCAACAAATATGTGCCAAAACGAACTTTATCCCATCTAACTTCATCTCAGCACTAAAAGCCTGAAATTGGACTTCCATCAAATACCTCAATCTTAACAAAGCAGTTAAGTTCTTCAACTCTGTATTCAGTAACATACTTAACTCCCATGCCCCACCTAGAACCATTAAAATTAAGTCAAACTATGCACCCTGGTTGAGCAAAGAAACCAGATCTCATGCAAGAGATAAAGCCTGGTCTGACTGGCACAAAGCAAAAACAATAAACTCAAAGCAAACCTACCTTGAATTGAGAAACTAAGCCAAAAAATTATCAAAACAGACAAAATAAACTACTACCATAATATACAAAGCAAACAACAACATAGTCCTAGAACTTTTTGGGCAGCTAGCAATAATATTCTTCAGCCAGGCAAATCTAAGACTCCTTCCCCTGCTATTACAGACACCTCTACTAATACACCTACCCAATTTAATAAATTCTTTATTGAATCCATAAAAACTCACAAATCCTTCCTGACCCCAGTGAAATACACAACCACCTCACAAGTGAAAATGACTTTTCCCTCCAAACTGTCTCTGTAGACCTGATTAAAAAACTACTCAAAAAGCTAAAACCAACCACACCAGCTGCTGATAATCTCCCAGCCAAATATTTGAAAACAGCTGCTGATGCAATATCATATCCAGTAACCATCCTTTTCAATCACTCCATTTCTGAAAAAATAGACCCTGACCTCTGGAAGATCTTCCATATTATTCCCTCCATAAAGGGGGCACCTCACATGAACTAACACATTACCACCCCATTGCTATATTGTCTCCCCTCTCCAAAATACTCAAAAAGTGTATTCACTCACAAATTACCGAGCACCTAACCACTCATAAACTGCTCACTAACACCCAACACGGCTTCAGGCCTTATCATAGTACAACCACTGCTCTCATGTCATTCACTCACATTGTTAATAGCCATAGAAATGATGGTAAATATGTTTCATCTATCTTCCTAGACATTTCCAAGACTTTTGATATGGTTAATCATAACAAGCTTATAAAGGCTCTTGCTGAACTAAATCTCAGTCATTCCACTATCACATGGTTTCATAGTTATGGAAAAAGGGAGACATCAAGCAGTCAAATGGAATCAGGAACTATCACCCTTACTCCCAGTAACTACAGGGGTTCCACAAGGATCCATTCTCAGACCTCTGTTGTTTTCTATATTCACCAATAACCTCCACACCTCTACCCTCCACTCCACAGTCATCCAGTATCCAGATGACTCTACATTAGTCTGTGCCTCATCTTCCCTCCAAAACCTACAGCAGCAAACACAAGCTTCCTTTCTCTCTGTTGAGTCATGGCTTACTGACCACCAGCTAATACTCAACTCTAATAAGAAAAATGTATTATCTTCCAACCCACACAACATACCAATCCTGACCTCTCATTCAACATCACATCCAATAATAAAACCATTATATCTCCTGTTTCCCACACAAAGTGTCTTGGTGTAATGATTGACTATAACATAAAATTTGACAGCCATATCTCTCTCACCATAAGGAAGTCCATAAAAAACTAGATACTCCATATAGAAACAAACAATTCCTAACAAACTCTGCTTGGGCTGTTATCGCACGCACGCATCTCATCTCTACCTTACTATATGCCTCTGCAACCCTCACCAACCTTAGGAAAACTGACTTAATTAAACTAGAAACTTGCTATAATAAAACAGCCAAATTCACGACTAATAGTAATTACAGAACACACCATTGTATATCTCTCAAACAGCTCAATTGGCTTGAATTTCCTCACCTACTTCTATATAATCAACTTACCCTGTCACATAAAATTATGTATCATCCCGAACTAACCCCCTCACTACAGGACCTGTTAATTCCATACTCCTGTACTAGTAACCTCCGCTCCACTAACAAACTTCTCATCAAAGTAAATAAGGCTAATAATGCGGCTGGGACATCACTCTATAACTATAGGGGTTCCACAAGGATCCATTTTCAGACCTCTTTTGTTTTCTATATTCGGGTCTATATTATAAAACTGAAAAGACTTTACCGCAAATGTTCACATGAGCAAAAATGCCTGTAATCAAACTTGCTATTGTGGGGGGCTGTGCCCCCCACACCCACTGCTACCTATATATTCTAACTTCAAGGTCGCACTACAGAGAGGAAAGGGGAAATATCCCACTCCTCACTGTAACATGACCCGACAATCACAGTTTCGATCCCCAGCATTTTCGTTCATGTGAGCGTTCACGCTAAAGTCTTTTCGTGCATCTAATATAGACCCCTATATTCTACACAGTAGCCAAACAATGGAATAAACTTCCCCCTCTCATCACAGCTGTAGCTTTAACACATGAATTTAAAAGTCCTTAAAATCACACCTGTTGAACTTATGCTCTGCAACTGTGACAGTCCAGGTTAATGCTAGCCATCAGCCCCCCCCCCCCACCTTCCATCAACCTACCTCACTACTTTGTACTTTATCTTCACACTTCAATATCACACTTATGCTCTTTTCACTTTTCTCATAATTCTATCTACCTGTACTTACCCTTGCTCAACTTAATGACTGCTGTTACCACCGTCTGTTGCAACAACATTTTTAGCCATTGCGCTACTATTGACTTCTGTGTCATATGTTAAATAATGCTACTTATTATTAGTTGTAATTAATTGTTCTTCTGTTCAAACTTTGATTGTAGACTAGTATTGTCATATTGTGCAGCTTGTATTGTCTGTGTAAATGTAAATATTATCTATGGAGCTTTTCTCCTTGGGCCTCTACTAAAAAAGGACCCATGTCCAGTCAGAATTTCCCAGTAACCAAATGTAAAATAAAATAAATAATAATAATTTTGTACTGTCATTTCTTTTTTTTTCTGTTTTCCCTGACTGCCCTGTCAGGTGGTTCCCCTTCTGCTTTTACTCATTTGACCATTATTTCTGAAGGAACAGGAGCTGGGTATTCCCGGGTTACTAAGAGCCTGACTGCCCATATGGTCTTGCCAGGAATCCCTGTTAGCCCTGCATTCCACAATGAGAATTAATTGGTAAGGAGTGGGCCAGTCTGTGGGTCTTTGGGGTGGCCTTCCCTCTCCCTTTTGAGCACCCCATTCCCTTTTGAGCCCACAAGCATTGCCTCCAGAGGGGAAGTTTGCCTCTATGTACCAGTTTTCCTTTGGCTGCTTGGAAAGAGTGCCCTTATAGTAGGGGCAGCTAAGGTTAATAGGTAAATACTAGGCTAGCTGCCTTTGTGGGCAATTTTTAAGCCTAGCTAATTTCCACAATGGTGAGAATCAAACCCTGTACCTTGTGTCTCTGAGGTAAACACTTTAACCATTATGCCATCCCACAATGCCCCTGGCTTGGAACTCCACTAGGTGAACACCTAGTGCTCCTACTCGGTATCACCCATGTGGGGAACCAGAGCTGACTTCTTTCCCCCAGGATGAGTAAGCTAACAGTGGTAACTCACTTCCATCTGATCTAGCTATCTTCTACAGGCACCTGAGCCACTACTCAAACCCAGGTTGTCTGGGATGCAGTCAGGGGTTTCTCCCGCTATGCTGTGGAGCTGCCGAGACATTGTCATTCTTGAGTTGGAACTGAAGCCTATATTTGCTGTTGTTGATCTTGATTATTTTGCCTCTCTATCTGGGACCCTTTAAAGCAATTTTTTGGACATTTGGTTGCATTTATTTTTATAAGGTTCTGACGTGAAATGTTTTATTACCAAATTCAGCTGAATTATTTATACAGTGATTACTTGTTAATCAAATACAGAGTTACCTGGGAGCCAGGCTGATCACAATTATTGTAAATCTGATTTGTTTGTTTAAAGTTTCTTCTTTGATCTAGATAGTAGATTATCTACATTCTTCACTAGTTGTACTTTTATACTTGCTATTATTTATCGTGCATTGTTTTCTTTTTCTTTTCCTGCAGTTTACTTCCTATTTTATATAGTTTCATTTTTTTTTATTACTTGACAGTTTTATTTGATATTTAATTTGTTTTTCAAAGCTACCTTTATTGCTCAATGTTGCACCATTCAATTGTTTCTGCCTATTCAGTTTGATTGATGTGTTTTATCAGTCAGTGCTGCATATTTTATTTTTTATTTAACATTTGTTTATTGGGAAAGTCCGACTTGGAACAAGTCAATTTCAGCAGAGGCCTGGGGAGAAATGCTCCAGATGCATGTCTTTGTAATGTGGGAGGAAACTGGAGCACCTGGAGGAAATACACACAAATGCAGGGAGGACATGCAGACTCTGTACAGAAGGCACCCCAGCCAAGATTTAATCTGTTCATTCTTAGCTGCAGATATATAGAATTCTACTCATGTTCCACTCCTCTTATGTTTTATAACTAGACTATATTAGCCTTTGCTTGCTACTTTTTCTTTTGCATTTTATTACTCTTAAGATAATCAAATTGCTTTTGCTGATACATACAAGTTTTTCTAGATCAGGGTTTATGGACCTGTTTGTTAGAATATGAGGGGGGCATCTTGTTGGCACTCCATCCCTGTGTAACTTCAAGCCTTCCTAGCCATAGATTTTTCAAGTGCAAAAGGTTTCGTCTTTTTAGAAACAAAACACGAGGCAGTAACAAAGTTTTACTTGTGACAGCTAACTCCTGAGTATGGGAGATTGGAAGGTAATCCAAGTACTTAAACATTACCATGGAGCAGAACATCCCATTGTACATTTTCCAGTTCTCCTGCAGGATGCACCCATGAAACCCAGTTACCATATGGGGTACACAGAGGGGAACTTTAGCTTTCCTACTAGACTTCAAATACAAGTGTTGTATTCTAATGCCAGGTCTGCTTGGACATGAGTGTTTAGTGCTGGGTTGAAAGTATATATCTCAATGATTATAACTTTAGATTAAGATGGAAAAGGTGAGGGAGTGTGACAGAATCAGCAGAGAAGGTTAGATATTTACAAATAAACCAAATATAAAAAGAGATGCAGAGTACAGTAGAAAAGAAGAATGAACAAGGGTGAGTAAGATCATGGCTGGATCTTACTCTCCAGTACAATGAGTCTGGGTAGGAAGATATGGGAGCTACAAGACGTGATGCAGAAAGGAAGCATAAATTTCCCTGCCATCACAAGACATGACAAGAGTGGGTGGGTGGGATTTGGAGATACCTGGGTATAGTTGTTCAGGGAGCTGGGTGAGAGGGTTTGGAGTAGCAATATGGAAAAAAGAATGCAGCAAATGTGAGGTCATAGGAGAGAAAGAACACCAAACCAAAAAATGGGCTAAGGTAGTGGCCAAGAGGAGAGGCTCAGTTAAGTACACTAGTAATTAAAGTAGAAAAATGCAGAGAGATGGTAGACTGATGCAATGTATCATCGCCAGACACAAGGGAGTCAGATGAGAGACTGGATGCATAAATGAAAAAGGGTGGATGAAGTGAGTAATATTGATGGGAGGAGCTGAATCTGTCAGCAGACTGAAATTCTGAGCTGCAGGTTAGATGGATTGATTGAGAAAGCAGGAGTTGATTGAGATCTTGATTTATGATGGCTTCAGCCAATTATTGCAAGTCTGTATGAAAAAAGATTAAATTCCTGGCATGGGCTTAGCCAGTTCAGAGGTGTTCATGTCTGTCCAGGTTAAGATACTAAATAAAATAAAATCTTCTTCTTTCAGCTGTTTCCATTAGGGGTCACCACAGTGGATCATCTGTTTCCATTTCTTCCTATCCTCTGCATCTTGCTCTGTCACACTAACCCCCTGCATGTCCTCTCTTACCACATCCATAAACCTCATCTGGGGTCTTCCTCTATTCGTCTTACCTGGCAGTTCCATCCTTAGCATCCTTTTCCCAATATACCCAGCATCCCTCCTCAGCACATGTCCAAATCAATGCAATCTCACATCTGTGGCTTTGTCTCCAAACCGTCCAACCTGAGCTGACCCTCTAGTATCCAAAAACACAAAAGAGGCACACCACGATGATTCTTCAGGCTGTAATAGAGAATTAAAAACATCAAACGAACAGCTGTAGGAAGGAGTAAGCGCTTTCACGTTTTAACAACGCTTCTTCAGACTTAAAATACATCTAAAAAAATGTGTTCTTATATACTCATAGTTAATTGAATAATTAAAGCAATTAGAATAATTAAAACTCTATCACAGTCATCCCTTGTTAAAGGTGTATTGCTATGTTAGTAGCTTATATAAAAAACTATATCTTGTGGCTGTATATATAGTAAATGCAATATACCTATATATTATACAAGACACATCTACTAAAATTAAGAATAGAACAATTTAAAATGATAATAATTAGCAGTACTAAAGCGCTTACTCCTTCCTACAGCTGTTCGTTTGATGTTTTTAATTCTCTATTAAAGCCTGAAGAATCATCGTGGTGTGCCTCTTTTGTGTTTTTGGATACAAATAGGACTTTTCTCAAGAGACACTTCATCCAGTACTGGTTTGTCTTTGTTGCATTGACCCTCTAGTATACTGATTCCTAATCCTGTCCATCCTCATCACACCCAATGTGAAGCTTAACATCTCTAACTCTGCCACCTCCATCTCTGACTCCTGTCTTTTCATCAATGCCACCGTCTCCAACCCATATAACATAGCTGGTCTCACTACCATATAACATAGCTGGTCTCACTACCCTCTTGTAGACCTTCCCTTTCATTCTTACTAGTACATGTATGTCACAAATCACTTTTGACACTCTTCTCCACCTACTCCACCCTGCCTGTACTCTCTTTTTCACCTTTCCTCCACACTCACCATTACTCTGAACTGTTGATCCCAAGTATTTAAGCTCATCCACCTTCGCCACCTCTACTCCTTGCATCCTCACCATTCCTCTATCCTCCCTCTCATTCACACAATGTATTCTGTCTTAGTCCAGCTGACCTTCATTCCTCTCCTCTTTAGAGCATATCTGCTCCTCTCCAGGGTCTCCTCAACCTGTTCCGTACTCTCACTACAGATCACAATGTCATCCACAAACATCATAGTCCACGGGATTCCTATCTGATCTTGTTGTCAACCTGCCCAAGACCATTGCAAATAAGAAAGGGCTCAGAGTTGATCCTTGATGTAATCCCACCTCCACCTTTAAAACATAAATCACTCCCACCGCAGACCTCACCACTGTCACACTACCTTCATACATATCCTGTACCACTCTTACATACTGCTCTGCCACTTCTGACTTCCTCATACAATACTGCAACTCCTCTCTAGGCACCCCATCATATGCTTTCTCTACATCCACAAAGAAACAATGCCATGCCTTCTGACCTTCTCTATACTTCTCCATCAACACTCTCAGAGCAAACATTGCATTTGTAGTGCTCTTTCCCGACATGGAACCATACTGCTGCTCACTAATCATCACCTCCCTTCTTAACCTTGCTTCCACTACTCTTTCCCATAACATCATGCTATGACTGATCAGTTTTATCCCTCTGTAGTTACTACAGCTCTGCACATTACCCTTATTCTTAAAAATTGGTACCAATTCACTTCTCCACTGCTCAGGCATCCTCACACTCCAATATTTCATTAAACAATCTGATTAAAATCTCCACTGCCATCTCTCCTAAACATCTCCATACTTCTACGGGTATGTCATCTGGACTAACACCCTTTCCATTCTTCATCCTGTTCATAGCATTCCTTACTTCCTCCTTGCTAATCCATTGCATTTCCTGATTCACTATTCTCACATCAACCCACCTTCTCTCTCATTCTCTTCAGTCATCAGCCCCTCAAAGTACTCTTTCCATCTGCTCAACACACACTACTCACTTGTGAGTACATTTCCCTCATTATCCTTTATCACCCTTACCTGCTGCACATCATTGCCAGCTCTGTCCCTCTGTCTATCCAATTGGTACAGGTCCTTTTCTCCCTCCTTACTGTCCAACCTTTCTTACAACTCTCCACACATCTTATCCTTGGCCTTCCCCACCTCTCTTTTCACCATACACCTCATCTCCTTATACTCCTGTCTGCTTCCTTCATCTTTCTGACAATCCCACTTCTTCTTTGCCAGTCTCTTTCTCTGTACATTCTCCTGTACATCCTCATTCCACCACCAGGTCTGCTTGTCCTTCTTCCACTGTTCAGATGTTACACCAAGCACCTCTCTAGCTGGTTCCCTTACCAGCTCTGCTGTAGGGACCCAGCCATTCGGTAACTCTTCACTGCCACCCAGTGCCTGTTTTAACCCTTCCTTGAACTCCACCTCCCAATCATCCTTTTTCAACTTCCACCATTTGACCCTTGGCACTGCCTTCACTCTCTTCCTCCTCTTCTTGATTACCAACGTCATCCTACAGACCACCATCCTATGCTGTCTGACTATGCTTTCCCCTGTCATCACTTTATAGTCCCCAATCTCCTTCAGACTGTCCCTCCTACGTAGGATATAATCCACCTGTGTTCATCTTTTTCCACCCTTGTACGTCACCCTGTGCTCCTCCCACTTCTTAAATACATATTCACCACCTTCTGCATTCCTCCCCTTAACACCATACTTCCTCATTACTTCCTCATCCCCTCTGTTCTCTTGATCAACATGCCCATTGAAATCCACGCCAGTCACCACTCTCTCACCCTTGGGTACACTCACCACCACTTCATCCAACTCACTCCAAAATTTTTTTCTCTTCCATTGCACACCCAACTTGCAGAGCATATGCACTAACAACATTCATCATCACACCATCAATTTCCAGCTTCATAAACATCATTCTGTCTGACACTCTTTTCACCTTCAAAACACTCTTGGCATACTGTTCCTTCAGGATAACCCTACCCTATTTCTCCTCCCATCCACACCATGATAGGACAGGTCTATATCACATAGTCAAAGTTTTATAACATCGAACACATAATGTTTGAACCATTATGTTTGAAGTTACAAAACTTTGACTATGCATAAAAAAAAAAAAAAGAAGGGAAAACAAAATAAACTGTTTTAAGTGTGGGGCAAGCCACCCTGCACCTCCCACACCCCCTGCTACTTAAATATACCAACTCCGAGATGGCACCACATTGAACAAAACAGAAACCTCGGCTTATGGAGATTTCCACTGAAACACTCAAACTTTTACAAATTCGAACTTATGGTCTCGACCATATGAGGTTCAAACTTGTAAAAGTTCGACTATGTAATAGAAACCTTGATAGAACAGTTTGAAACTGCCTCCAATAAACCTGGCCTTACTCCCCTCCCATCTGGTCTCTTGCACGCACAATATATCAACCTTTCTTCTCTCCAGCAGGAGCTAGCTCTCTCCCTATACCAGTCATACTGCCAACATTCAAAGTTCCTACCCTCACAACCACATTCCTAACTTGTCTCCTCTCTTCCTGCCTTTGGGCATGCCTTCCCCCTCTTTTTCTCCTTCTCCTTCTCCTTCAGCCAACAGTAGCCCAGTTTCCACCATCACCCTGTGGGCTAACAGTACAGGTGGCAGTCATTGTTTACCTGAGCACTGGCCAATCCAGTATGGAAATCTGTATTGTATTGTCAGTGGACTTATTCACATTTGTATGGATAGAACATCTAATGGTGCCTATATTCAAGGCACTACCCAAGATACATAAAGATCTGGTTGATCCCCCACTGAGACCTATTGTCTCAGGCAAGGGTTAGGTCACAGAGAATATATTCATTTGGATAGAATGTATACTGAAAAAAGTTTTAGATAAATTTCCCAGTATACTAAGGGATACAGGACACTTTGTAACACTGTTGCATGAGTGTATTATACGGAATGAAGGACAGAACTATATTATGATTACACTAGATGTAAATAATTTATTTACTGTCATTAGCAATACCTATGGCAAGCCACTGCGGTGCAGCGGAAGAATTGTTGCCTCATAGCAAGAGGTTCTTCTGTTCGATTCTCGGCTGGAGCGCCTTCTGTGTGGAGTCTGCATGTCCTCCCCGTGGTCGAGTGGCGTTCAAAAGACATGCGTAGAATGGGCATGCCTTCATTGAAGGTTGGGCGTCGAGCTGACACCTCGGCACCTGTAAAAAATCTACTGCCAATCATTAGCGGACCGGAGTTCCACTGTGGTGACCCCTAAAAGGGAAAAGCCGAAAGAAAAAGAAGAAGGAATACCTATGGCATATCAGCCATAGAACACATACTATCACAAGTAGTCATCTTTGAGGTTGATAACATTAGGCTAATAAGTGAGCTGCTTAAAATAGTGTTAGAAAATAACATATTTATGTGTCAAGATGCATATTATCGCCAGAAGCAGGGGGTGGCTATGGGCCCCCTCCCTCTGTGCTAACTCTTATGCAGATTTAGTGTTGGCTTACTGTTTGAATGAAGTTATATACGGGGGACAACATCCAAGGAAGGACAAGTTCATTTTCTATGTGCATTTTGTGGATGACTTTTTTTGTTATGGGGGGGGGGGTCATGGATTTACAAAAATTTGTTGAATATTTGGAATCCATGACCACTTTCCTTAGATTCACTATGCAGTATTCCAGTAGAGCTTTGAACCTTTTAGATGTAAAATTGCTGAGGGATGAGAATGGAGTTTTGGACACAACTTTATTCATAAAAAACTGTTGGAAGAATAGCATGCTATCCTATGACAGCATGCATCCAAGGTATACGTTCAATGGTATAATAAGAGGGCAGATTGATAGAATTTCACATATATGTATGCAGGATACACATTTTGAACAAGAAATAGACAAGTTAGAGAGTAACCTCTGTCGAAGGGGATACGATGAAAATAGAGTTAAAGATGCTATTACTAAGAGTAAACAATATAGAAGTAATAGGTCTAGGCCTTGGTTCTCCCATAGACAACAGAATGGAACACCTATTCAGTCTAGAGCCTCACAGATGGATAATGTGAGGCTAATGTTAATATATAGTAATAACATAGGGGGAATATGTGATATAATAAAACAGAATTGGAATGTTTTATTGACAGATGAAAAAAATAACCAAGATAGTGGGAGAAAACCAGTTTTTAGCTTTAGAAGAAATAAAAGTCTGAAGGATCTATTATGTCATGAAGGGAAGACAGAAAAAAAGTAGGAACAATTTTACACAATGTGTAGGTACACGAAAATGCAGAAATTGTAAAGCATGTGAGTACATTATGGAGGCAGAATCCTATGTAGACCCTGTATCAGGAAAACAATATTGTTTTGATTTGTATGCAGATTGTAGAACAAAGAATGTTGCTTACCTGGCTGTCTGTCAGGACTGCAGCTCATTCTATGTAGGAAAAACTAACTGCATGCTGAAAAATAGAATTTTGAACCATTTGTCCTCTGTTAGATTAAAACATGAACATAATGCACTTTTCCAGCACATTTCTAAGTATGAAAATCATAAGTTTAAGTTTATGGTTATACAATGTGTAAATAAAAACAAAAGGGGAGGTGATTTGATTAATGAGACAGAGCTGAATGAAACTAAATGGATCATTGAGCTAGCAGTGTACAAAACCCCAGGTTTAAATGGGGTTATACCTTTAAGACCTGCACTAAAAAAGGAGGGTGCAGTACTGAATGTTAACTGAAGAGCTATATAAAAACTGTAGCTTCATTTCAGTTTTGTATCTGAAAAAGGGCTTAGTCCTGATAGTGCTCATTCCTGTGTTTTTAATTGTGTTTTAAAATAAAACTTTTGAAGCTGTTCAGCGCGGTGGCCAGTACCTGCTTTTTTCTTTTTTCCTTTGGAATCTTTGTGGGCAGGCAGCCTTTGGTGGAGTGTCTACAGTTCTTTTTGGTTTGGCTTACATCTGTATTGTTGTCTGCATATGTCATCTGGCAAACGTTTTACACCGAATGGCCTTCCTGATATAATCTTCCTCATTTATCTGGCTTTGGGACTGGCACAAAGAAATGCACTGGCTTGTGCATCCCCAGTGACAGTTAAATAAAATAAAATCTAATAACTTTTATTCAAATAACCTGACCTGAGTGGCTTTATTCTGGACAATACAATGACCTTCATCAGACTGCTTTTATTAATTTACATCTCTCTTAAATAAGTAATATACTTAATTGAATGACCATAAATTACCATTTAAAAAAGTTCAATATGCAAAATAGTGCAACTAATAAAATCATGTATCTCTAACAAACTTCTTAATAATAAAATGAGTTGTCTTCAGAGTATCAAATAATTGCTCCTATGGTCATTAATAAAATAAATTGAAATCTGAAACTTTATTATAGCATTCATAATGTTAGGAACCCTCGGACTGGTACATATAGAGGAGGATAGGCAGGCAGGAGGCTGCCTTTAGAGTGATAAAGCACAAGGACCAGACAGGCCAATGTCCTCAGAAATCTGGTCAATGAATTGACAGACTCTCCCTGACAGAAATCTAGAACAGATCACTGTCTTTTTCAAAAGTGCCTGAGAACTGCGTGGTACCCTTGTACAAAAATGTGTGTGGAGAGCAGGAAATATCATGAGGAGAGATCTGGTAGCATTCATAGAAGACAGCAGTCTGGATGACAGCAACCAACAGGTTCATGGCTAGAAGGAACTGTCAGTCTAACCTGATCAGTTTTATGATTGGATTACAAGTAATTCTGACAGTGGAGCACCAGAAGATGTAGTCTAAGGGGGTTTCTGTAAGGGCGTTTGTTAATTCCCACGTTAGAGACTGATAGGAATTTGGAGTATGATTGAGACTGAGGGACTGAGATGCATGTTAAATAGCAGGGACACGGAGACTTGTGGTGATGAAAGGGATTGTGTCAGGGATTAAGAAAGAGACTAGTGCAGTACTACAGGGGTCTGCTCTGGCTCAATACTCTTCATTGTTTGTCTCAGATGTACCTGAGGAAATAGAGAAAATCATTAACCTCTTTGCTGATGACACAAAGATGAACAAGTGGAGAATAGGGGCAAAAGTCTAGGAGAGGATTTTAAAAGGCTGAAGAAGTGGGCAGAAAGGTGGCAATTGAGGGACAATGAAAACAAATGCAGAGTGTTGCACTTAGACCACAAGAACACTGGCAAGTATCAACTTGGTGGTAGAACTGGCCAAATTACTATGAATTTAAATCTGTGGTCTCGCTTGTAGACTGCACTCTTAGTCCACTAGAGTGGCTGTGTCCTATCTGGAGATGATGGGCCATGTCCTGTACCATATCATCATATCATTTCACCCGTTGAGTTAGAAGGTTTTCTATCTGCATTAAAGCAGGCATTAGGGTTCCCTCTTGTTAAAACAAAATTAAGTCTGGATCCTGATGATTCGGCCAGTAACTGCTCAGTATGAATCTTATTAGTAAGGTTCTCAAAAAGGTAGTATACATGTAGCTAGATTCCCACTCACCATCTGCAATCCATTTCAGTCTGGATTTCAGACTAGATATAGTACCAAAAGAGCCCTTAGAAATGTATTCTTTGACCAGTTGGTTTGTAAGATCAGTGCAGCTACTTGGCTCTAGCCTTTGGTATAGCTGACCATGTGATTCTGTTGGAGTATTGAAGCCAGTAGTTCTGGAATGATTTACTTTCTAACTTTTTGGCTGATCACAGAGGGAGATTTGAATTTATTTTCCTTTTCCTAACCCCTCAGCTGCAGTGAGTATAAAGCTCTATTTTAAATTCATTCAGAATAGAGGTTTAAGCTACCTTTGTGATGCTGATGGCACACAAGTATATTTTCCTTCAGGATGCTATGCCTGCCATGAAATCCTTGGCAGATAATCCAGACTACATCCACCGATGGTTGATACATAACTGACTCAGTTTCAGCACCTTGAAGATGTCCTGCATGCTTTATAACTGAGATAGATGCATCAGTTTTGAAACCCTGCATAGTTTATGTGAAGACAAGCTTAAATTTGTGTCAAAAGTGCATAACCTTAACATACTCCTTAATGACAGAATGAGACCCAGGGAATGGTTTGTTAGCATGTGTATTTATAATGTATGCTCTTGCAACTGTAATTACAATTTAGACTGACATACAGTATAAGTGGGTAACAAAAGGCATTGTTCAACTTGTACAAACATAAAAAAATAAATAAAAATAAGGACTGATTTCCTCACTACTTTGGTACATACCTTCTGCATAAAAAAGATTAGGAAGGTCTAGAAGGTTGGCAAATTGTGCCTCATTACATGAAAAGACCCTCCTTTTTGATAACAGCTAGCAAAATTTCTTTCTTTCTTTCATTATTATATATTTACATCATCAGCTGTAAAGTAATTGTCATTAAAGGCATTCTTCGGTTATACAATAATAAAAGTGCATGCGCATCCTGCATAAAAATATCACATATAAAAAAATCACAATGTAGTCTGTTTTGCTTCTGTTAAAAAAACTAAGTTTTTAAACTTCAAAATATGTATTATATTTATAATTTACAAATTACTTTTAAGTAAAGCTATTGATGGCAAACTAGGAGGATCAAGGTGTCACCTGTTATTAGACCTTTGTGCTTTCATCTTAATACTATTGGCCTCATCAAGCACTTTGTTCCATCTCAGGACTTGCTTGTGGTGGATCATGCCAAAGTTTCCTACTGAATAAATTACTCTTAACTTCTTGTACGAGGATATGTCTGACTCAGAACATAGGTGGTGGCAGCTAGTGTAAAACTCTATTGCCCAGAAGCTTACTAGTGCTTCTCATTGGCATCATATTTGCCAGATTCTTCACTGGCTGCCTTTGCAGTTTTGCATCGTGTAATGTTTTGATTTGTCTTACTTAGCCTATGCAATGCAAGTCCTCCTATCCCAGAGAGTTGGTGGTACCATACTGTCTGTACATTGTGCCATCCCATGGCTGATGGTAGTTCCACAAGTGTAGCCTGAACCTTTGGGTACTCACCCCTTTGCCTTTTGGGTTCCTCAGCTTCAGAGTGTACCATCACAGCGGCTTAGGCAGCTCTCTACATTAAGCAGCTGCAGGGAGTTCCTAAGATACATATGCCTGATCTTGCTTTTAAGTTTTAACTACTTTTATATATGATTTTATGTGATAGTGCTCGTTATGAAGAAATGTATTTTACTGCTTATTTGCTATTACTTATTACGTAGTTGACTGATTTATGCTACACATTTTTTTAATTTGTACAGTGCTTAGAGGTTAGGTTTTTAAATAAGCTTGAACTTTGAACTTGCATATTTTACTTTACACTGGACTGTACAGTTTGGAAGTTGGATTACTATGTTTGCTTTTATTCTGACTTTGCCTTTAAGTTTTTTGTATGATATGTTTTATGTCTTTTTTGATTTTTTTTCATTTAAAGGCTCCATTTTTCTTTGTTATTATCTTTAATATTCACCTATAGTACCACCAGATCCGATAGATGTGACTTTGGGTTCGGGAGGAGAGTTGGTAAAGGTGGACGAGTTTAAGTACTTGGGATCAACAGTTCAGTGTAATGGTGAATGTGGAAGAGAGGTGAAGAAGAGAGTACAGGCAGGGTGGAATGGGTGGAGAAGAGTGTCAGGAGTGATTTGTGACAGACGGGTACCAGTAAGAGTGAAAGGGAAGGTCTACAAGAGGGTAGTGAGACCAGCTATGTTATATGGGTTGGAGACAGTGGCATTGACAAAAACGCAGGAGTCAGAGCTGGATGTGGCAGAGTTAAAGATGTTAAGATTTGCACTCGGTGTGACTAGGATGGATAGGATTAGGAATCAGTATATTAGAGGGTCAGTTCATGTTGGACAGTTTGGAGACAAAGCAGGAGAGACAAGATTGCGTTGGTTTGGACATGTGCTGAGGAGGGATGATGGGTATATTGGGAAAAAGATGCTAAGGATGGGAGCTGCCAGGTAGGAGGAAAAGAGGAAGGCCTAAGATAAGGTTTATGGACGTGGTGAGAGAGGACTTGCAGGCGGTTGGTGTGACAGAGCAAGATGCAGAGGATAGGAAGAAATGGAAGTAGATGATCTGCTGTGGCGACCCCTAATGGGAAAAGCCAAAAGAGGATGATGATGATGATGATGATAAAACACACTGGCTTCTGATTTGCCAGCATTAAAAATGAGTGCGATAGTGACCAACAAACTCTGTCTCTCTGAATCAGGCAAAAAAAAAAATCCAAGGGCATCTGTGTAAGTAGCTGTATCAGTAGCTGCAATAGAATTAACAAACTAATGTACATTTGATAGGATTTGTTCTGTAGAAATGGTTACACTGGCAACTTGCTGTGCACCTGTAATCTTTGATGGATCAAATGAAGTTGAAGATGCGGAACAGCTAAAGATGCAATGAGGCTTTCTTTAAAACAAAACCACAAAAACAATGACTATACTATACCTACTTGGAAAAACGTTAAGAAAAACATCAACATTTTAAAAATTATTAGAGTAGTGCGACAACTTAACTTGCATATTATTCTTTATTTCAGTGTAATGTTTCATTTCAGTAAATGGTATGCCAGAAAGAAGAGAACCATAGTGAAACCAGTGGAATCTGCCCCATCAGGGAAATGTCACTTTTTTTGTTTTGTTTTTTTTTTTTGTTTGTTTTTGTGGGAGAGTAAAAGGGGTAAGGTACAGTTCATATGTGGGATGTGGAAAGCAGTGGCAGGAGGAGGGACTAATTTGATTTTGATGATTTAGGCTGCTGTCAGCTAAAGATGTGAAAAATCTAAATTAATTTTAGACTTTAGAGTGGATGAGAGAAAAGTTAAACATATAAAGAGAGTTTTCCAAACATTGTAGTCCTGAATGTTTTATATAGTTAGTCTGTGATAAGCACCATTAACAAGTGGAAGATGAAGAAGAAAGCAGTTACAGATACAGGCGTGTGTTTTTTTGATCGTGGTAGCTTTTACTACAGTTAGATCTGTAAAATATGGTTTATCAGTCTGAATTTGACATTTTGTACTGTATGATCATCTGACTCAATCTTATTCCAGAGGAAAACTCATCACATAACTTTCACCATATTCTAAGATTTCTTATTTATGACCCCATTAAATGTACTTTGAAAAGTGATGGATAAGATTTTGTGGAGTAGATATCACTCGTTGATGCCAGAACTATAGAAGAACAAAGTCTTCTCACACATTTTATTTCATTTTATAGATACTGGGGTTGAATGTGCATTTTGTTAAACTTTCTTCCAGATTTGAAATGTTCAACTGTTGCAGTGTATATCATTTTTAGATTAGATAGTTTGTCTTTTAGGGGGCAAACTGCTCTACATGAATACAGCACACAACCTTTTAGATGTTTTCCACTCCTATCTCCCTCATTGTCAAACAATTTGAGTTCAAGTTTGAGCCTAAACTGTCTTGAGTAGTGAACAACACATCTTCTGCACCGCTGCCATTGTATCAGCCTAGATGGAGTTAACTTTTAGAAACAGTACCACACATATCTCATTTAAGGTGGTGTAACAATTCTTGCAGTCATGTTTAACCAAAAGCAGATGTAAAATCTATACTAAAAGAACACCATTGTCTATGACTAATTAAATATTCACTGAAAAAGGCTTCACATTCTATACTAGCTGTGCTGTTCTGTTTTCCATATGGATGGAGCACAATGGAATTACAGTTAAGAGAAGATTTGTGTCGCATGTGAATGAAACAATCGCAATTCCTTGGTGAAAGGATGAATCCCTAAAAAACAGGCTACATCTCTTGCCAGACAGAGATGCACACAGACAGAAAACACATGCACATATGCACTTATGCATATAGATACACACACACGCGCACACACACACACACACACACACACACACACACACACACACACACACACACACACACACACACACACACACACACACACACACATATAGCTTCCCTTTCATGCCTTTTCTTCAAAGAAAGAAAAGACGACTACAGGCCAAACTTTTATGCAAAAGTATATGCTTTTCTCTGAAGCAGTTACATAGTTATTAAACAAACACAAACACGTGTATCCATTTTAATTTAATTTGTTTGACCTTTTCCATCTGGAAGTGAGATGACTAGATTGGGTTTAAGATGCAGCAGTGAAACATATTAAAATAAAATAAGGAAATGAGAACAATGCATTTTATATTCTTAATAAAACATTAGCGGTGGCATGACTAGTCAGAGTAAAACAACTTGCATTGTTGTCTTGAGATTTTACCCGACATATAAAAATAATTCAAAGCAGTGGATTAATTAAGGAAAATTATGTAAAAGTAATGTTAACAGTATGCTTACCTGTCTTTACTGTCCTTGATTTTACAGTATGTCCTTGATTTTGCCTCCTATTCTTGCACTGTCCCTCATAAAATGTTTTACTTTTTGATAAATTGCTAAGGATTACAGTCAATCAATAATGCCAGATATTAGATTTTTATATTTATTCTTTTTCAAAAAAATGAGCTATACTTGGATGGATTCCTTGTTTTACCTATGTTGCTATGGTAACCAGGATTCTATGACTGAAAAACAAAGAAGTATGAATGCTAAAGACCCTTGTGTCTATTGTGAAAGAGGTATTTGATTTAAGTACAGGTACCCTTTTCTCCTTCATACGTTTTATCTCTGTTCCTGCCAATCATCAAATCTCCCCAGTCTGACTTGAGCTCACCTTTCTGAGACATCTAAGAGGCCTTCATTCAGGTGGAAATAAGGGCTATTTGTGTCCTTATGGATATCCCAGTAATGAGGACGTTCGTTTTCTGGCCACACTCCCTCCCTTGGGCAGAGAGATATGTGGATTGCCTCACTTTAGAAGTCTGCAGTGCTTTCTCTACACAAGTACATGCTTCTGTGCACCTGCTGTGTGAACGCTACCAGCAACTGGCAGCTTGGTAAGCCACAAACATGTCCCCAGGTTGTGGGTCTGCCTTCTTCCTTCAAAGGATTACTACAGTCCCCGGCTGGCTCTGTCCTGTCCCATTAACACATCCATCCGCCCTGACAACTCTGTCAGGTACCCAGTCTGCTAATGAAACTCAGGTCACCTGGGCTGTGGTCAGAGCTTTATCCCTCTATGCCACTGGGCTGGTTCTGTAAAGGAACAGCTCTAACTCTGTCTGCTAAAGGCTTGAGAGAGCTGAGAATGTTATATTTGCCAGCTACAGACTGCACATATTTTCTGAACTTAACTTTATTAATTGTTTTTCTTTGCAAAATATGCTGAGGAAAGCTTATTTTTTTATAATTAATAGTTTACAGTTTTTGCCAACACCCCTGTTTCTTGCCTTTAGTTTATAAAAGGTGGTAAACATCATCACCTGGTATTAAAAAGTCTATCAATACTATACTACATATGGTGGAGAATTTGGCAAATTTCAATCCCTTTTACTACTAACCACCTGGTAAGTAGTAAACTAAGAGCTCATATGTATGGCATGGTAAAAGCTCATTTACCTATCACACTCAAAAGGAATGAGGACTCTAACTGCATATAACATAAAGAAAGTACCTCTAGCAAGTATCTTAACCTAACAGACTGGCAGGTTGCTTCAGTGGGCCAGTAGCTATCAGACTAGAAGAATGGGAAAAACTGAACGAAGCACTAGTGCTGCTGCTCAACAAGGCACTAACTGGCTGTAACAAGAAAACAGCATCAACAGGAAATGCCAGGACATTCAAGGGTAAACCAGTAAAATGCAACTTCTGAGAATGATGCCTTTACAACAAGAGCTGCAACTAGTGCTAGAGAACTCAAATATGGCAGCAACTTCTTCTCTTAATGCATCTGGACCAAGTAGCCTTAGAGCTCACAGTAAGGATGATATATAAGCCTTGCTGCTAACCTTTAAATGGCAGAAAGAGAAGGCTGGCCTGAGTGGAATGGGCTCTCATTTTGGCCGCTTATTTCTGTGGAGAAGTGCAGAAAGCATATTTTCACTCCAAACCAGATCATGCCAACAACTATGAGAAATTGAAAAAGCAAGCCTACTAACGTGTGCAGTCAGAAGGATCTCAAGGATTCCATACCTGGATGTACACTTTGGAAGACAACCCTAGATCTCAAATGTTTAACCTGATCCCACTTGTACGAGTGTGGCTGCAACCTGAGATAAACACTTTTCCAAGGGTTGTCAAACTCATTATTATCAATAAATTCCTCAGAACACTCCCACATACACAAAGATGAGTTTTTCCTGGGGATTAAGAAATACTTGTGGCTGACAAGCTGGCGAACCCTGATGGAAGAAAGGTATCAGGGCCTCAGTCTTCTAAATGAATTGGTCAGAGCAATTTTGGCGTAAAAACTGGGGATGAAAAATCCTTGGGAGGAGTCAAAGAAAGAGGCCCATAAAGAAAGAAGAACTGAATGTAAGAAGAGCAGAATAAAATGCTTTGGACAGTATCAATAAAGACATTTGGGTAAAAGCTGTTATATACTGTCTGAATCCATGCAAAGTGATATATGTACTTCTATGTACCTTTAGGATCAGTTTTTGTGTACTAGCATAGTGGGGACTGTTTTCATGAATTGTGCTGATGATCAAATGATAAAATCTGAAGTTTTAAATGAAGGAAAAACTTTAAAAGTACTACCAGATTCAGGTAAACTGTTGACTTTAGTGAATGCGAAATAAGTACACAAGGATTAAAAATCATACAGCTTACTAAATGGAAACCATCTGTATACATGAGGGTGGCTGAAAATATTTTTTGGCAGAAATGGAAGTACTTATTGCCCTAATTGAACTAAACATCTTGTAGATATTGTCATTAATATGGCACATGCAGTTGTTTTGGGGAAAGATTATCCCACATCTTAGAGCTATGGAAAAACTTGTGTGAGGGACATCAGTCAGACATCATTCAGTAACCACTCAAAATCTCCGTCTGGGGAAATTTTTGAGGGAAAAAAAAAAACGCTGAAGGATGCACGCCTTTCTGAGATTAATCACAAAGAAATTATCCTTTTATCCTTCCCATTATAGATATGGCGACTATACTTGCTATGATTGCACTACAACAATGCCCTTCAATATCATAGAAAGATACTTCTAAGGGGAATGAGGACCTGATGAACGTTGGGATTAGCCACATTAATTATAAAAAATGCTCAGTGGGTGGACACTACACTACACTACAAGAGGCTAGAAGGAGTGCACATGGGGTTTCAGAGAACACTGATAGTAAAACCAGTGTCAGTTGTCCGCACTCGGAGTTAGCTAATGACATGTTACATGAGGTGGAGAGAAAGGGAGACAATATAATTACACAATTATTGGTTCTCCACCTATTTAGGATCATGGAGTAAAGCTGAGCAACAGTCACATTTTAAGGGGACACCTGGGTATAGAGAGAAATGGAGAGAATGTTAAGAGCATTTTTCTGGTCTGGAATATTTTTGGATATAGCAAAAAGTGTTTGTTTTATCCCAAATGCCAGATGACTCTGCACTGCAGCCATGGTTTGGTTGTTCACTGGTGTCACTGCCCATTATTGAATGCCCTTTTGAGAAGATAGATGCACATATTAGGACTTATACAAAAAATGACAAAAAAGCTTAGTACAGCCTATTAATATTAGGCAGAGCCATCCAGTTCCCAGAAACCAGAGAGTGGTGGCACTAGTTACAGTTAAGGAACATTTTTACTATTCTATAGACCAGGGATTCCCAAAACTGACCAAGAATCCCCATTCATGTTGAAGGTAATAAAGGAGTAATATTACCATTTAAAATTAAACATTTTTGCTCATCAGTATGCCATCTTCAAATGGACGGGTTGGTAGAGAGATTTAATAAAACATTAAGATATATGCTAAGAAAAGCTATAGATAAAGATGGGAAACATAAGATACTTTTCTACCCTATTTCATGTTTGCTGTACAAGAAGTGCCTCAGACATGTCCAGGAATGGATGTTTTTTCTCAAGGCGGGTTGGAAGATATGAGGGAAGAAAGTGATAAAGATCTTGGAGATTTTGTTTAACAGTATTTTAAAAGGTGGGGAAGCACCAGCGTCTTAGAAGAAAACTGTGGTGACTGTATTAACCACAGAGGGTAAGGGATCATCAGACCCACCTTCATATAGACCCATTTCAATTTTAAACCATGACTATAAAGTATTTATGTTGATACCAGCTAAAAGAATGGCCAAGGTGTTGCCAAAATTGCTAGATATGGATCAGTGTGGTTTTGTGGAAGGGAGGCAAACATTTGACAACATCAATAGAACAATGATGATACAGAGAGAAGCAGAATGTAAGAAAACACTGCTGTTGTTGCTGGATCTTGATGAAGAGAAAACATTCGACAAAGTGAGCTGGGACTTTATGAATAGGGCAATGGAAGCATTTGTATTCCCTGATACAGAATTAAGATAATATATGAAGGCTCTGAGGTAAGTAAGTGGGAGGATTCATTTCCAATAAGTTGTATTTGAACCGATGAACCAGGCAAGGGTATTCTCCTTCCTGTTTGTTATTTGCTTTATATTTAGAGACACTTGACAAAGAAAATAATTGACTTGTAAATTCAAGGATAGAATTGTATAGTAAGTTTGCTTGATTTGCAAATGATGTTAGTTTGCACTTGATAAATCCAGAAGTGGACATACTGGTGTTGTGGAACATTTTGAGACAGTTCCAGGTCTTTTCAGGATATAAAATCAATAAAGCTAAAACAAAGGCTGTAGATGTAAATTATGTACCCACGCAGGAATTGGACCAGCAATACCCATATTTATGTGGACAGAGTAAGATACATTATTAAGAGTATGGATTAAAAAGAATTTTGTTAGGTCAACTAAGGATGTGTGGGAGGATACTGAACAAAAGATAACAGAAAAAGCTAAGAAACTGGAAGATCTCATTTATGGATATGGATAATAAGATACAAGCAGTGAAACTGTTTTTAGTCCCCTTAGCTTTCTATACAGGTCAGACATAGTTTTATCAACCAGAGGAGAAGTTATAGGCCATAATTAATAAAGAGTTGAAGGATTTATTTGGGAAGGGAAAGCGCAAGAGTTAAGTGGAATAAGCTGATTGTCCCAATAGAACATGCTGTTTTAGGTACACTGGATTTGAGGGGATGTTTTAAAGCTACACAGCTAATGCTCATACACAAAACACAAGCAGAAAGTTATAATTTAAAGTAGAAAGGGATGATGATGAAGCAGGGCGAGGAATTCAAGAAATGAGGAGAGAGTGGGGATTTTAAATGAAGATCCTTAATGAAAATGTCAATGGCCATACCGAATATTATATTTATAAAACTGAAGAAATTATTCTAAGAATTAAGATAACATGGGAATGAAGAAAGGAGATGTTGCTAATAGGGATGACAGCAAGTAGGGGTACAGAAAATACTCAAGATGGGACTAGAATTTACTGGAGAAAATTTTGTAAATGAACCAAAATATTGGACGAAAATATTTTATTTTTATTTATCCATTGTTGACTGGGTTAGTCCCACTTGGCTAATAGCCAGTTTTCTGGAGACGCCCAATAACTGGAGAAGGAAAAGTAATAGAGTGGGATGGGGCCAAGGCGAAGTTTGGACTGCAGGTTAGAGACTGTGTTCCCTACAAGAGATTAATATCAGAGTATAGGCAAAAAGAAAGGGATATGGGAGTTCTAAGTGTAAAGCCTGCACTGATAGAGTATTTACCTAAATCTAGAATAGAAGTTGCTGTTAAAAAAGGGATAATTGATGGAGTATATGAAATAGTGCATGCTATCTATACAACTCCATCCAAATAGATTAGAAAAGATTAGGATGAGATACTGGAAAAGCAATTTACAAGAGAGCAATGGCAGGACTTATGTATGGCTTGCAAGTATTCAGCAAAGTTCAGAATGTTTAGGAGTTTTGTTTGGAAGGGCTTACTAAGGTATTTTAAAAAAAAGTAAACTTTATTCGCTGACTGTGCGATCTCTATCCTAGCACCTAAACAATGGAACTCCATTCCTCTCTCAATATGAGATGTCCAAAAGTTGCACTCACTCGGGTCATATTACATGAACACTACGGCTCTCTCATACACTCCTTTATCCCTATGTCATCCTTCTTTATCTCATCTTGTCATCTTACTTGCTGCCTCTCATTCCCGCTTCCCTTTTCTCTTTGCATCTCTCCCACACTTCTTCTCGTTCTCTCTGTCTGTTCCCCATGGCATCCTTTCTTGCAGCTATTCCTCTAGCCTCTTCTAATGTCTTCATACCACACTATATAATGATGTGCTGCTGTCTGTGTAGCATACGCCATCAAAGTCATGACATCATATCTATAAAACGCTGTTAAGTATAATTCCATTTTTCTATCTGTGTTTTGACCTTACCTGCTTCTTGGGCTAAATGTTGTAGCATATTTTTGTAATGTGTGTGTGTGTGTGTGTGTGTGTGTGTGTGTGTGTGTGTGTGTGTGTGTGTGTGTGTGTGTGTTTAGCATATACTTGTATCTGTGAATATCTTTTGTTCATTTGTTATGTGATCATATTCACCAAGGCTATGGACTACCCCAGTAAACAAATATAAATAAATAATGTTTTTTTACCCCAAGCAGACTTCAAAGAATTTTTCTTTAGGTGGCTAGCAAATGTTGGAAGTGTAATGGGGAAGAAAGAGATAACTAGGAACATGATTTCTGGGAGTGTAATGAGTTAGCAGGTTTAAAAAATTCCCGCAGAGCTCTCTGCAGCAAATGTTGAGGGAATAAATGTCTGTCAGTAAGAAAATGATTCTTTTGAGCTGGGACACAGGATCTGAGTTGTCTACACATAGTAAGGCCCAGTGGCAGCTGGTGACTTCAAATCAAGGGGGGGGGGGCTGCAGGAGACAGTGGAATGTGTGGGGCCAACTAGAAAGGAGTGTGAACTGTAAGTGGGTAGAGCTATGTTACAGTGGGTTCACTCCTTACCATGTTTACCAATTTACATAAAATAATCGCTCAACCAATACTGCACATGTTCAATAGTCTACCAACCAATACTAGACTAAAGCGCATTTCAGAGTTAATGAAGTATTTAGGTTCTGCTAAAACACCTCCAAACAGTGAAAAAATTAGTTGTTCTTGGCTGCATGAAACTATTATGACTGCAAATGATGTTGTTAACATGCACTGTAATGTATGAAGCAATCTACATTATGTACAATGCCAAATGAAAAGTAAGGAGATTTGGAGATCTCACTGTACTATCTTAATTTACTGCGGTGGTGGTGCTGCGGTAGCGTTGTCGCCTCACAGTTAGACATTGCACGTTCGATTCTCAGAGCGTCTTCTGTGTGTCGACATGCATGAATGGGTGTTCCTTCATTGAAGGTTGTGCATTAGGCCCGGCAAGCCAGCATGTAAAAATCTACTGCCAATCATTAGCGGACCGAAGTTCCACTGTGGCGACCCCTAACCAGGAAAAGCCGAAAGACAGTTTACTGTACTATCTTAATTTATTATTTATAATAAAAGATCAATCCAATGCCTAATGTGCCAGTGATTCTGAGAAACAGTAAGATGATCTCAACATCCATATAATTTGCTATTATTGTTACCACAGCTGGAAGACTGAGCACATTGCTACACATGTATACAGGTTGGTTTGAAGACTTACTTATGCAGTAAGCTGCAAATAGTATTCCGTACTCTGTTTCTGCACCCAAAGAAAAGCTGTGGTCTGGTCTGGAACACATCAGGTCATACTGGATTTGATTTTTCTTTCCTTTTACTGGACACACAAAAAGGGACTGTTTCACATTTCCCAAGCAAACGCAGCATTCACATGACCTTGGTACCAAATAAGTACTTGTGGTATAGTAACAAATAACTGCCTCTGTTGTGTGCCTCTGAGTATTTCTCAGTTTTCTTACTTGTAGATAAAGTCCATTCATAGGTTTATAAGTAGGTACTAGGCTATTGGCCCTAGGGCCTATATAAGCCTAGCCAAAAGGTACCCTGGCTTTCGCCACCCAAGAAAATAATTTTCCTGTGCCACTGTTGAGCAGAGCCACAGAAGTGATCCCGGGGTGAATTTCCTATCTCCCATCCAATCATCAAGATTTTTCTTGAAGAGTGCTAATGAGGAACTTTGCTTGATATAGATAGGTAGTTTGTTCCAGAGTATGGAAAGTCTCTGGGACAGGAATCTATCCCTCCAGTATGTTCTGTTTATTGTGGTGACAAGGTTTAGGTCCCTAGAGTGTGTAGCTCGGAGGGATTGGGATTTCTTTAAGTGGAGCATGTCCAAAAGCTCTGGGTTTGACATAGCTTTGTGTGTTAGGCAGAGATCACCTCTGAGTAGGCGATATGCGACAGAGTAAAGCTGCAGTTTTTGAGACGGTCTGCGTAGGGAATTTGTTTGAGGATGGTAATCCTCTTTGTGAGGTATTTCTGTGGCCTTTCCAGTTGTTGTAGATGTCTTGTGAAGTACATACCAAAAGGGGCATTGTACTCTATAATGGGTCTAATGATTGACGAGTAGAGGAGAACAATGACCTCTTTTTTCCTGAATGAGAAACCTTTTGTGATGAGGTGTGCCATGTAGAAGGATTTCCTGACTACTGTGGCAATGTGATTATAAAAGGAGAGACTACTGTCCACCTGTGTCCCAAGGTCTCTTATCATACTTTCGGTGTTAAGTAGACTACCGCCTATGTGGTAGTTCATGGGTACAGAGTTTTTACCAAAAGGGGTGACAGTGCACTTTTTGGCATTGAGCTTGAGGCCATGGCTTTGACACCAGACATCTGTCTCAGTGAGGCCGTTTTGTAGGATGTCCACATCTTTTGGAGTTTTGCTTATGGCTCCTAGTTTGCAGTCATCTGCAAACTTCAAGACCTTCTGTGCTAGCCTGTACTTCAGGGAAGTAGACACCAAACAGAAGAGGACCCAGGACTGAACCATGTGGTACTCCACTTGTCACTGGTCTGAAGTTGGATTTGGAGTCTGCTACTTTCACAGTGTGGGTTCTGTCAGTGAGCCAGTTGGCAACCCATCTTGTGACATAGGGATTTATACCTAGTTTAGTGAGTTTATCTTTAATTCCCAAGTGGGGGATGGTGTCAAAAGCCTTGGCAAGATCTAGATAGGCTGTGTGAACCACCTTACCCTCATCTATGGATTGGTGACTGCTTCAAAGAAGTCTATCAGGTTTAGGAGACATGATCTGCCTTTTACAAACCCGAACTGGGTGGGGCCCTGAGTTTGTAGATTACCAGTGTCATTGTTTATACGTTCCATGATGATACATTCCATAGCCTTGCAGACCAGGCTCGTCAGGCTAATGGGGCGGTAGTTTCTGGGGTCTGTGGGTGGCTCCCCCTTTGTGGAGTGGGATAACCATCGCTGTGTGCTGTTCAGTGGGCACATAGCCTGAGGTGAGGCTATGATTGAACATGGTACTTAGGTGGGGTGCCAGTTCGTTCTGTACTTCATGTAGAACACAACCTGGGATGTTGTTAGGTCCCATGGATGCTGTGTTCTTGGCTTTGGAGAGTGTGTTTTTTACCTGTGCAGCTGTTATTACAGGACCTTTGCATTCTTCTGGTATGGAGATGGGCCCTTTAGGAGATGAGAGGGGGGTAAAGTTAGCACTGAACCTATCTGCCAGGATGTTGGCAATATCAGTTCATTCTGTATATTTAGTGACATTGTGCTGTAACTCAGAGCAGATCTGAGTGTTGCCATTGAGATTCTTGACATAGCTATAGAATGCTTTGTGGTTCTTTTTAGAGTCAGTTTCGATTTTGTTTTCATAACTAGCTTTGGAGGATTTTATGAGGGATCTCAGCTTCTTACTAAGGCTGACCAGGGAGTTTCTCCAGTCATGAGATTTTTACTCTTTTTTGCAACAGTTTCATTCTTCTGTTGTAGAGTTTGTTTATGGCAGGGGACCACCAGATTGACTTCCTTTTTTTGGAGGATAGCATCTTGGTTCTGTTTGGGATTGCATGATCCATGCATTCGTGTAAGTGCTTATAAAGTGCATCTGTGTAGGATTCAGCAGTCATACCTCTATTGTCCATCTGCATGGGTGTCGTGAAGTTTGCAAAGCATGAAGTTGGCTTTGGAGAAATTTTTTATGGTGGTTTCCCTAATGGGGGGTGGGGGAGGGATGTGGATGTCTAGGGTGATTAGCTTGTGGTCGGATTTGACCAATGAGGAATTGACCTCTGGTGTGGAGCACTGGTTGCCCATGTTGGTAATAACCATGTCTAGGATATTGCTGCCTCTGGTGGGGTTGTGGATAAGTTGATCCATGGCATTGGAATTTATGAATTCCAGAAAATGTTGAGCGCAAGAGTTGGTACATGAGTAGTTTTCCCAGTTAATGGTGGGGTAGTTGAAATCAACCATTATTAGGGTGTTAGGTTCTACCCTAACATTTTCCAGTGTATCAAGAAATGAGGAGTGGGAATCCTGGGGCATGGTGGGGGATCTGTAGCAAGCTACAATTTGTATTGCGGTCTTGCCCAGAGTCAGTTGCACTTGGATAATCTCGGATGCATTATGCTGAGCAACTAGCCTGGAGGTGTGGATATCCTTAATGAATATGGACACGCCTCCACCTTTAGTGTTTCGGTCCAGGTTAGGTGTCCGAAAGGTGTGGTATGAATTATAGCCTGGTAATGCGGGGGTACTCTCTGGAGCCTTGAACCAGGTCTCTGTCACTGCACAGATGTCAATGTTCTCCATTTTGTGCAAACAAATCAATAACTCCTTGGTCGAAGTTCATTATATTACACATTAACTCCTTTCTTATTGAAATCATAGCCAATGCATTCATTCTTGTCTTATTGTACTACAAAGAAACATTTTAATTATTTTCATTGTTGAGAAACATCTTTCTGCCTCAGCAGTTGACACTGGTGTGGTGGCTATAATCAACAACACATTAAAAATCTCTGAAAACACATTGGTTAATGAGCTGTCCACCAAGAATTTTAACATCTTTCTGCACTGACACTTGCTACAAAGTCTTCACGGCGATACACCTCTGCAAGTTCAGGTTTAAATTGTCACCTCAACAGAAATGAATAGTCTTTTGTTGCTGCTGAGAACAGATTTATTAGAAACTCTTTTATGTATGTTGAAAATGTTTCAGGCAGTAACAACTGAGAATCCTAAAGATACCCAGTTTGTTCAAATCGTGATGTTGCATGGAGCTTTATGACATCACACACTTCCTTTATAGCAATCAACAATGTGTCATGCAATGGTTGGGATCTTGATGGTCCTCGTCTACATCTTGCCAGAATGTTCTCTGTCTGTAGGTACTGTTCTGCAATGCTTTCAGTATCTGATATGACACTGTCAATTCCATTCAAAAAAATATGGACATCCTTTTCAACTGTGATTGCATCAGTGGTATGACACTGAAGCTACCTGTACAGAATGCCAACATGAGACATTATACAATGGAAAACTGTCAGCAAAATCTTAAATTTATCATCTTCAGTAGTTCACATTAGCCCATTTGCTTCTTGCACAGTTGCTGCAGGAGGTTTAGGGCAGTTGTACAAATAACAAAAACACTCTGACAGCAAGTCCAAGTTTTCATACATTGCATTTATAGTATGAATATTAAAATTCCACCATGTTCCAGACAGTTGTTGCATGTATCGTGCTACTATATTGTTCAGAGCAGCTTGTCTTTGAAGTGAACATGAGAAAAAGGCTGGAATTCCACCAAGAGTTAAAAAAATGCCCTTGCTGCAGTATTATGTAGTTGGCTCTTTGCATTAGCAAATTAAGTTGGTGGGCCCAGCATTGTACATAATAAGCATATTTAAATTCCTGTCTTATGATGGCCTAGACCCCATGTTGAACTCCACTCATAACAGAAGCACCATCATAACTCTGAGCAACCACGTTTTCATGCTGGTCTCCCATTACTTCCTTCAACTGTTCACTTATTACACCAGGAATATGCTCTGCGGTCTGTCTGGGTGGTATAAAATATCACCTAAAACATTCCAGCACCTGGCATTGATATTATAATGGAACCCAATCACAATTTGCCACAGCCCTGCAACATCAATGGTTTCATCTGCAATTACTGCTACAAACTTTGCAGTCTTGATCTCTTTTTTTTATTTCTTCTTGGCATATTTTTAGAATGCAGTCCAGGAATTCATTCTGAATGGTTTTTGATGTTCCTTTAAAACCATTTGAAGGTTTTATGTGTTTGGTCAACTTCCGATCAATCCTGCAGGTAAAGTCTACCGGTCTGCAGAACATTCCAGCACTCAGTGAGTCTTCTGATTCATCATGGCCACTTAAAACTACTTCTTCAGCACACAACTTGATGCTGTCAATTATAAGTGATAAAACATGGTGGTTTTCTTCCACTTTCTTGTTGTGTCTTTCCACTGATAACTGGTATCCAGTATTTAACTGAGACCTAATATCCACAATTCCCAACATTGCTAGACTCCTCTGGTTGTCAAAATGTTTAGCAGACTGTTCCTGTATTCTAGCTTTTTCTACCATTCTCTTCAGGCCATTCATACCCTTTGAGGTCCAGGCATCCTCTCCACCAAACAATAAACAGGGAAAGTAGAACAAGCTGTTTCTTTCCTCATACCCACAGATCCAGATGTGCTTGTCATAGACTGAAGCTGTGTGTGTATGCTCTTGACTACTTTTACCTCGAGACTCCCTCTTGAGATCAGGTGTGGGTCTTCTAGTCCTCCTGATTCTTAACTTCTCATCAAATGTCAAGTCCCTAATATTAACAGATTTTATATAGGTCACTGTGACAGTTTGGTCCCTCATTCTGGTATTGTGGTGGTCTTAACCCTGAAGTAAACATATTACAGAAATGATTAAGTGCCACTGTTGTTTACATTTTAAGTACAGCTTCACATACAGTACTCATTACATTAACAGGCCCCATGACCTACCTAAAGTATCTGGCTTAACCTTGCCAGAATTAAAAATAATTAATAGTAATGCTTTTATTAATGTATTTTTGATGCACACACTGTCACAGCTTGCATTCCATCTTGTTTCTCCCAAATACACAGTCCCGCAAAGCCAGAATTAAAAGAATAAAAAAGGGCCAGTCATTTCATTGTCCATTACAGTTTCTGATTTGATCCTTCCAGGATTAAAATAATAATAGATCTGAATTAGTTAAATTTTGCTGCACAAAGACAGTAGTCACAGCCTGTATGCTTACCCTCCCCAACACGTTAGTCTTGCAAAGCCAGATTTACAACAGTAAATGGCAGAGCCAGTCATTTCATTCTCAAACTGACATAGCCCCCATCCCAATTGCCAACCCAAAGTAGCTAATTTGAACCTAGAAAGTTAAAAAAATGAAAAAAATAATAGAAGACAACAGTTACATTACTGTATTGCTTTCACATAAACATTAGCCAAAGATGAGAGCTTGTACTCATTACATCTCACTATACCTAAATACACAGTAGTTTTGCGAAAGAAGAATTACAGCAGTAAATAGTAGGACAACTCATTTCATTTACAAACGGCACCCCCATACCTGTTACCTATCTAAAGTAGGGTGGTTTGGCCTTGCCAGCATTAATAATAACGTTTTCATTAATGTATTGATGCATGCAAACACTCAGAATTTGCATTCTATCTTGTTTCACCCAAATATGCATTTGTCCTGCAAAACCAGAATTACTCACCAAAGCTACAGTGCCAAACATTTCAACCACAAACAGCCATTGTATCAGTTGCCAACCTGAAGTATCTGCTTTAAACCTGCTAGGATTAAAACAAAAATAGCAATGATTGCATTAATTTACTCTGTTGCACAGAAACAGTAGTCACAGGCTTGTATGGCAGCTGACTTTAGCCAAATATACATTAATCTTGCAAAGCCACAATTACAACAGTAAACAGCAAGGCCAGTCAACTCATTTAATTCACAAATACCCCCATTACCTAACTAAAGAAGCTTCTTTTTACCCTGTCAGGATTAAAGTAGAATTAATAGTAACAGTTGGGCTGCATACTTATACTACTTTCATTTTATTGACAGAAACATTAGTCACAGCTTGTGTGTGCCAACCAAGTACACATGTCATTTTATATATTTTACTTTTGTTTATCTGGGTTTCTGCAACCGGCTTTAGTCGAGAAAAAAACTCTTCAGCATCTGGCCAAGGAGAAAAGCTCCAACATGCTAGAAACATTTTTAAACAAACATTCAGTATATACATGAACAGATATGAAATAACATACATTAACAATTACTCATACAGTTAGCTAATTATTTTACATTCATCTTAAAATACAGACAGAAAAGTATTACAGTTTTGCAAAACTGGAATTACAACAACAGTAAACAGCAGGGCCAGATGTATCATTCACACATAACCCCAATCTCAGTTGCCTACCCCACCCACAGTATCTGATTTGATCTTGAGAGGTTAAAAACAAAAACAAAAAAATAACAACAATAACAAAAAGATAACACTGTCACTAAGGTAAATATAAACAATACTCAGTGTTCAGAGCTTGTGGTCAGTCTTACTTCACTCAAATGCACATTACTCTTGGAAAGAAAGCCAGAACTCCAGTTATTCCAGTCGCACATAGGTATAGCCCCCATTCCAACTACCTAACCAGAGAATCTGCTTTTAGCCTACAAAGGTATAAAATAATGAAACTATAAGACCACGGTTACATTACTGTATTTCTTTCATATCATATAGCCAAGAACTTGCTGGTGGTCTTACTTCAGTTCACCCATACACACTTTACTCATTTAAGAGTAGAGTTTGTTTCAACAGCAAAACACTGACAAGCCATCCTAATTTATTTGACTAACCCTGCAAAAAGATATTCAGTTAAAAAAAAACACACACATCATCCACAAATGGCCCCCCAGAACACATTGCATATCTAGTATCTGTTTGACTCCTGACAAGCTATTATAATTAAAAAAGAAAGTCATCAACAACCCCCAAAAATACACAGGCCATTAGTATCTGGCTGACCCTTCCCGTGTCTTATACTAAAAAAAGAAAATTACCAACAGTCCACAAAAATAGTCTCCCTAGTATCTGGTTAACCCTGCCAAGATATTATAATAAAAAAAAAAAAGTCATCAACAGCCCCCGAAACACACAGACCACTAGTATCTGGTTGACCCTTCCCGTGTCTTATACTAAAAAAAGAAAACCACCAACAGTCCACAAAACACATTGCCTCCCTAGTATCTGGTTGACCCTGCAAGTGTTTGTTTGTGTCTTTCGGCTTTTCCCGGTTAGGGGTCGCCACAGTGGAACTCCGGTCCGCTAATGATTGGCAGTAGATTTTTATGTACTGGCTTGCCGGGCCTAACACACAACCTTCAACGAAGGAACGCCCATCCACGCATGTCGCTACACAGAAGACGCTCTAACTGAGAATCGAACCTGCAAGTGTATTATATTAAAAAAAAGAAAGTCATCAACAGTCTTCCCCCAGCTATTAGCAAGGACCAGGTGCCAGCAGCACTCACTAAAGCCACCTGTTCAGTGGGTCCCGACAACATCCTACCCTGACTCCTGAACAGTCTAAAACATTACCTGTCAGGACCACTTGAGGCACTCTTCAATTTCAGTCTCAAGACAGTCCAAATAAATGCAGGACCACAGCAATCATTCCCATCCACAAATGAGGACTGTCAACTGACAACCTATAGGTTCGTACATTGTTACTAGGCTAATGGACACTAGGGCCCTTACAAGCCTAGCCATGCACCCCCAAAAATTTGGGTCCTGAGTATCATGGGTGTCGATATGGAGGGCATGTTAATAGGGAAGTAACCATAGATTTGTGGGGAGGGGGTGTCATTTAGGGTAATACTTTTCTTATTGATGGCCTCTGTCCATAAGGGACATGGGGCCAGACTGGTGGTAAATTTACAATTTTTCATCCATGTGTCAATGTTTCATTTGAACAGGGTCAGGAATGAACTCTGTTTTACATGGATGGGAAGCCTATTCAATAGTACGGGGATCCTTTGTGACAAATGTCTGCCTCTCCAGCATGTTCTGTTTATGTCTGATCCCTGGAACTAGTGTTTCTGGTGCTGTTTGTTTTGCACATGTGCAGAAGATCAATAAGGGCTGGGTCTGAAGAAGCCCTATAAGACCTGCAAACCAGGCAAAGATCCCATGTCAGCAGCCTGTAGGATACTGGATACAGAGACAGAACCTTTGGTGATCAGTATAAGACAGGGTATTCATGCCCTGAATTCTCCTTGTAAGAAACCTTTGTAGGCATTCCAACTGTTGCATGTGTCTGGTTAGATAATTGCCAAAGAAGGCACTGTATTCAGTGATAGGTCTGATAAGAGCCATGTACACTGCTACTATAACTTCCTTGGACCTGGATGCCATACACTTACCTATAAGTTGGGTTACAGAAAATGATTTTTTTATTATCTTAGCTACATATTGCTCAAAGGACAGGTTGCTGTCTACATATGTTCCCAGATTTCTTACTACTGGATTGACTCTTAGGGGCATTTTATCAATGCAATAATTAATCTGAGTTTCACAATGGGGATTATAATGCATTTTTGACATTGAATTTTAGGCCATGGCTTTGGCACCAGTCACTTGTTCATGTTAAATCCACTTGCCAGATGTTGGTGTTTTTGAGGGAATGTATAACAGCATCCAGTTTACAGTCATCTATAAACTTTGTGAGCCAGAGGTCTTGATCATTAGCCTTCACTTCCAAGAAGTAGATGCCAAACATGAGTGGGTCCAGCATGAAGTCATGGGGGTATTCCACTGGTGATCGGTGTGTTGGTGGAGGTCGACTCACTGTGACTTCTTGGGTCATGCCTGTGAGCCAGTTGACAATCCAGTGAATGGAATAGTGTATGGAATGCGCAGTGTGCACTGTTTTACCCTTGTCCATTGCCTTAGTGACCCACTTAAAGACGTCTACCAGGTTAAGTAGGCGTGATCTTCCCTTAACAGAGCTAAATTGAGGTGGGTCAAGTGTCTGTAGGTTGTCAATGTCTTTGTTTATCATTTCCATGATAATTCATTCTATGGCTTTGCATATTAGGCTTGTTAGACCGATGGATCTGTAGTTCCCTGGGTCAGTTGATGGCCTGCCTTTGTGGAGGGAAATGACTGTTGTGATCCTCTATTCACTTGGAACACAGACTGTTTGTTGAGCAGTGCCTCAAGTAGTCCTGATAGGTCATGTTATAGACTATTCTGGAGGCAACCAGGGATGCTGTCAGGACCCACAGAAGTGGTGTTCTTGGCTTTAGTGAGTGCTGCCAGCACTTGGCCCCTGCTGATAGCTGGGGAAGTATATGAAGGGGATTCCATCTGCTGGAGCTGTTGGGGGGGGGGGGTTGGGAGGTCAAGTTTGAGCTGAATTTATCAGCCAGCAGATTTGCTATGTCACCCTGATTGGTGAAAGTAGCACATTTACCACCAGATCTGCACACTTTTGTGTGTTACCTCTAATGTTTCAGACATAGCTGAAGAAAGCTTTGTGATTTCCCTTAGCCTACAGGGCTGTCCTGACTGTTAGTAGTTTACCTGGATTTTCTTTGTTAATTTTTTACTTCAAATGTATTAAAAAGTACCACACTCTGCAACTCAGAACAACAATTTATTAAATAAAATCAGCAACGTAATACAGATTAAGCAGTTTCGTCTATACCCAAGACTTCATCAGAATCTTTCTTAATTTCATCCTGTCCACTTTTAAACATACATACATTACAAAAGTCACATGCCAATCAACCAATCACAATAAATTTCTCACCTTCCTACCTTATACAATTAAAACAATACTGTGACTGTTTAAAATGTGTTCATGTTTTACAAGCGTGTAACTTTAAAATGCTGTTTATTCTAATATATTCGATCAATTTTACACCATGGCATTTCTCATTGGTGTATTTTTTTTTAATTTTTTACATCAAATGTGACAGCTTTGTAACCCGACATCACTAGTGAGAATAAGAGAAGGGGTTGGGATGGGGTGCAATGGTTCATAGGTTCATAGGTGTGTACTAGGCTAATAGCCCTGGAGCCTTTACAAGCCTAGCCCATAGGATTACCCTGGCATTGTGCCACCCGACCTTAGTTCCCAGTGCCTCTGTCAAGTAGAGCTACTGGAGTGATCCCTGGGGTGAATTTTCTATTTCCCATCCACTCATCAAGATTTCTCTTGAAGAGGGCCAATGAGGTGCTCTGTTTGACATGCAGGTTCATATGCTCTCCCATATTGGTGTGTAAAAGATCCAGTATGTTTGATCTTCTGGTTGGAGTGTGCATTATCTGATCCAGGGTGTTTGTAGTAATAAAGTCCTGGAAGAGTTGTGCTTGTAAGTCTGAGACTGTGTACATTTCCCAGTCTGTAGAGGGGTAGTTAAAGTCATCCATAAATAAGCATTTGGTTGGATAATGAGCACCTCTAGTAGTCTTAGTTAAGAGTCATGAGACTCCAGGGGTATAGATGGTGACCTGTAGCTAGCCATGATATGGTGAGGGACTTTATATATGGTGATATGCATGTGGATAAACTCAATAGTATCATCCTGTTTAATCTACCTGGAGGTATGTTTGTTGCTAACAAAGACAGTGGCACCTCCAACATTCACCCTAGTCTATGCTGTTGTTGGTATAAATGTGTGAAAGGCACTGTACCCTTGCACTGCAGGAGTAGTTTCTACAGTTTTAAACCAAGTCTCGGTCATAACACAGGTGTCTACATTCTCTGGAATGAGGACAGCGTGAAGGGTGTGGAGTTTTTTGTTTGGACTCCGAGCATTGAGTAGTAACACCATAAGAATGCTTGTAGATTTTTTCACTATGTTGGTAGTTTTATATTTTTGGCATTGCCTAAAAAAAGGCTCTAAGGTGGTGGATAAAATCTAGCCAATATCTAAAAACCTAGGAGAGACAGGAGCAACCAATTCTTGGCAAAGCAATGTGGTGTTTTAACCATGTCTTCCCATTCTGAAAGATATCAGATTCCCCTGGAGTGACACCAGAAACAAAGCCAATTATTAAAATCCATCATTTTATGTTCATACTGTGGCATCATCCTCGGCGAAGTTAGAATGCTGCTCAGTGAAAGGCTTATACCTATCTGTGACACATATTCTAAGAGGACCATTATGATTCTTTTCCTATCATACAGTGAGCTATGTCTCAAGTTATTTATACTCACATGGACTACGATAGAATACTACTGGTACCTGGGGTATAGTAACGAGAGCGTGCATGTTATTGCAGATAATGGCTCCTGATATGGAACTAACTGTTATTCTTTCCTTGTCTATCCAGGTGAGTGGGGCATCTGTGTGTCACACAATGGAGTCCCCAGTGACAAAAGTATTAGATAAAGTAAATACTTTGGTTTATGGGCTTTGTTCTTGGGAGACCATTTTGTATAGGCATATGTGAGATATTTGCTGTTGCTTTTGGTGTGTGCTTTAGTGAATCTATGAACCTATGAAGAGATGATGATCTTCAACATCTCCCTGTAGCAAAAGATGGATTTTAAAAGTGGAGCAGAAAGGTTACTGATGACACTGGGTACAAAAACCTCTATTCAGAGAAATTTTTCCTCACCCTCCAAATCAAACAGAATATTTTCTCTAGGTTCTTTAGTCTGGAAACATTCAAGGAATCATAGAATCAGAGGTTGTAAGTCAAAGGGGCAAAGGCTTCTAAAAGAAGGCTCTTGGATACCAGTGTGATCCCCCTGCACTGGCCCAGTAATGAAGGAGCCTCAATTTTCACCACTAGCACTAGTGAGGGATGCACACAATGGGAGGATGACAAGTACACACACAGTAAAGTACAATTTCCCTTAAGAGCACACAGAGATCACAGTCAGTCTGGGGCTGGTTTCTGCCTCTTTCTCCAGATCCCCAATAAGACTTCCTACTAGCACGGCTATATGGTTAAAATCTCAGCCGAGTGGTCAAGCCAAAACCTGCAGCACAATTAAACACTTTTATATTTGAAACCTAGTAATTATTTCTGTTTCAAGACAATAGGAAAACCTCTAGCTCTAGACAGTGTCTGCTTACTGAGAGAGAACACAATCGTAAAACATTCCGATTCCAACCTATTTTTTTGAAGCCTTGCAAGTTAACTCTATATTTTGCAGCTTTGACTAATAAAACATGCATTTGCCCAGGTATATAGTTTATATACATTTCTGTTCTTTTCCAGTAGGGGTCACTGTGGTTACATTCTTGAAGCTCAGTACATAACCTACAGTTCTGTATAAATCATAGCAATATTCACAGATGACATAGAATTATTTACAAAATTCCAGCTAGCTGGGCTGGCAGCATCACACCAGTACTAGATCTTTCATTTCTAAACCTTTATATGAAAGCAAAGAAATGCAAAAAAATGACATTACAGAACCAGTTATCCCTCATTCCTCCTATGAGTAAAATGGTAACCCTAGACTTAAAAGATGTTCATTATCATATTCCCATACACAAACTTTAAGAAGTCTATGAGGTTCTCTGTATCTGGTTCACATTATCAGTTCTCTGCACTACAGTTTAGATTATCTAGAGCTCCAAGGGTGTTTACAACATGTCAAGCTGTAGTCATAGCTCACTGCAGACTTAACCATCTTTGTAGAGTCTTTATCCAGATGTTGAGTCATTAATATAGGTTATGTCCCTTCTGACCAAACTGGGCTTTCAAATCAATGTTACTAACTCTTTCTTGACTCCATCTCATGGGATTATGTTTTCAGCTGCCTTCTAAATACCTGTCTTCAAAAGGCTCTTCTGACACAAGACAATGCGGACTTATATCAGGAAACGTTCCTGAGCTTCTCTAATCAGTCTCAGACTTCTGTAAGAGAATTTCTCAGGATCCTGTGGTCCATAGCCTTTATGCTTTCAGGATTCTGCTAGCCAGGGTACATATGGAAAAGATGTAATGTTTTCTAAAAAGACACATTGTCTCAGCCTTTACATCCTCTGGAGTATAAAACTCCATTTTGAGGCTTTTTAAAAACAGAATGACATTGGTGGAGAAAACATGTTCATCTGAAACCAGGTTTCCCTTTCTCTACATCAACCACAAACCAATCTCTAAGAACAAATGCTTCAGATTTTCTTGGGAAACAGTTTCCATGGGGGTAAAGGTGCAAAGCCTGTTGAGTTATTCATTCAGACCAAAGCACATCAGTATAAAGGAAATGCTGGCTGCGATTCATGCCTTGAAATGTCATCACCTGTGGTCAACTGGACCTATTCAACTGATTACAGGCAATATCACAGTCATGTTGTACATAAACATGCAGGGAAGTACAAGGTCATACCCCTATGCAGGCTGGCTATGATGGCTTGGGAGGTCATTCTATAGCATTCCTTAATGCTCTAAGCACCTTACATTCCATCAAAGTAGATCATCGTGGCAGAAAAGCTAAGCAAGACCAGCATAGAGCCTCATGAATGGAACTTGAATGACAGGGTCTTCCAGGAACTGCTCCATTTGTGTAGAGGACCTCAAATAGATCTGTTTGCCTCTTTTCAAAACAAACAACTAAACAAATTTTGTAGCAGGACTCCTTTTGACCAAGCCTGGAAAACATATGCATTTTCATCCCTGTGAACGGGAATGTTCCTTTATGCTTTTCCACTGATATCCAGGGTAATTCTGCAGATTCAGAAGGACTGCCCAAAATGTCATTGTTGTTACTCCCTTTTGGCCCAGGCAGCACTGGCTCTTATTTCTTATGGAAATGGCCAATGACAATTATCACAAGCTTCCTCACAGACTGGATCAAGTCACATAAGACAGAAGGAGTTTGAAACACCCCAGTCACAATCAACTTCAACTGCCTGCCTGGATGATTCAGTTTTAGTACCTTTTAGGCACTTACTTGATGAGTACATCCTGCCAGTAGTGAAGGATGCATGAAAATCTTCTACCGGAAAATCCTGTATTAGTAAGTGGAGTGATTTTCTAATTGATCCCTAGCTAATAACCAGTGGCCCATCAGGGATTTTATAACACTGGTGCTCAAATATTTGTGTGAGTTACTTTCCTCTGGCCTCAGTTATTCCTCTGTAAAGGTCATCTTGTAGCCATTTTGGCATGTCTCCCATGGATCCTCCTATTTCTTCTCAGTCTGTGGAAAAACAGTCTCTAAAAGATGTTTTACACCTGTGTCCTCCTCATTAAGCAGGTGACTCTTTCTTGGGATCTCTCCTTTGTGCTGGAAAAGTTGAATGCGGCACTTACTAAACCTGGTCATCGTGCTGATTTTGTGACTTCGAAGACTGTATTCATCATTGCTTTTGCATCTGCAAGAAGAGTATTTAAGTTTTAAGTGCTCATAGTGGGTGGACCTTACCTCATTTTCCACAGAGGTATGGTCAGATTAAGAATAACCCTCTCTTTAATGCCCAAAGGGGTTTCAGGGTTTACTTTGAATCAAGCTATCTAGCTCTCAATTTTCTGTCCAGAACCTAAAAATCAGGAAGAAAGGATTCTGCATACTATGGAAGTACATAGGCAGCTCAGGTACTATCTTCCCCGAATTAAGTCCTTTAGAGATGTTTATCAGCTATTTATTTTTTATCAAGGGACAAAAAGGGACATCTTATTTCTAAACAGACACTTTCCAGGTGGCTATCCTCAGGTATTGCTTTTTGAAATTCCCACCATGGCAAAACCATTCCAAGTGATATCAAGGCACATTCTATTAGAGCCTTGTCTTACTTGATGGGATACTAGAAAGAGGTAGACTCTATAAGCATTCCAGAGGCAGTTACATGGTCTTCTGTACATGCTTTTAAAAGGATTAGAAACAGGATACCTTTTCAAGGTCCAACGCTAGCTTTACTAGGATCATTCTCCAGGGGTTTCGGGATCCATATCCTTCCTACTCCCTTATAGCCTAAAGGCTACTGCAACAGTAGGAATAATGAACATAGTACACTTGTGTAAATTGTATTTACTAGTTACAGTAGATGTTTGAATTCCTCACTGCTGCAGTTGCCCCACCGTACCTCTGCCCACCTACTCTTCTATATATTTATAGATGAGATATAAGTTAAGGTACTTTGTGTCACTACTTTATATGTCAACTTTATCTGTTTCTTTGTTATTCTTGTTTTTTGGATCAGGTTTATTAGGCTCTTCTTTCTCTCTCTCTCTCTCTCTTACTGTATGGGCAAGAAAGTCCTGAAGAACTCTTTAAATCTGACTGCTGATTTCCCTCCCTGGAACTAGCCAATCAGCTGTCAGATTAAAGGCATGGGAGGGAGCCAGTGCTTTATGAAGCTAGCTAGTTGTTGCTTCCTTGGTAGGGAAACAACCCATATAGATTAATGGCTACTGCAGCAGTGAGGAATTTGAACATCTGCTATTATGGTTAAGTGCAACTTACACAACTGCATTTTCTTATTGGCAAGGCACAGCACAATCATTAAATCTCAAAGTTCTTATTACTTTGATGTTCCTTCATTGGAGAATAATTATGTAGTTACTTTTCTACCTTGTTTTCTACCAAATTCTACTTTAGTCAGACAAATTCCACTTGACTCTCCATCTTGTCCTGGCAGCTTATGTCCTTGATTCATTTATCATGCCAGGGACTAGACTGTACTCGTCCAAAACACACATGTTCAGGACTTCTGCCTCACTGCCAACAGTATGCCAGCTATCTGAAAAGCTTCCTTTGTCAGAGTGACACCCAAATCCACATCACACTGTCACTTCATTCCCTTTCCCATCATGCAATCTCTGGGCAAAATCCTAAAGAAATTAATATGCAACTAATTTACCTCATGCCTACAAAACTATCACTTGCTATCCAAAAAACAGCATTGCTTTTGGGCTGGGGACAGTACCTTGATGGCAATCCATGTCAGACAGATGACATTTTAACTAATATGGAATAGGGAATCTGACCACTGTTGTAGTCAGTGATCTAATGTATGCCTTTAATATGGTAGACTACTCCATCCTACTTCTCCATCTTTATGACATTGGCCTCAGCCTTGAATCCAAAATCTGATTTAAACACTTCTTCTCCAACAGATCCTTCAAGGTAAAGATAAACTGTACTCTTTCAAACACTGCCTAGACTCTCTCAGGTGTCCCTCAAGGCTCCATTTTCATAAATAAATTCCAGTTATATCTACACTGACTTGTATATGCTGATAATATTGGCATTTATAGTTCTAACTCATCGCACTCACTCATAGAAACTCAAATTTAAAAAGAACTCCTGAAAACTTCAAACTTGGCTCAGCTGCAAATACTGTTGCTCAATACAAAAAAAAACTAAAAAAATCCATGTTGTTCGGCACCCAAAAAGAGCTAGCCAATGCACCAGAATCCCTACATATCACAGACCAGGACAATAATCACATTAAAATCATACAATCCTTTAGATACCTAGATATTTGGATAGCACAGTCCTTCAACATCTATGAACACAACAAAAATGCAGAGCCAAGGTCAGTTTCCTACTCTTCTGGCCAACAAAAGTTCTTAATTCCTCTCTCTCCATGCCAGAGCCATTATAGGCAAAGATATAATCCTTGTAAAACTCGAGTATGCCTCCACTTCTGTAAGAAACTCACCTATCCTTCAAATCCTGTCTAACAAAATTTGCCAGTTCATCACACACCCCCACCGAAAATACATTTTATGGCCTTATTCTATCCAAAGCCAAGTGGCTATCCGTACTCTTCTTGGTTCCCAACTTTTTGAAATTTTCCATCAAGAGACCCCCCTCCCAAATTGCAGTGAAACTGATTACAACAACCCCTAACTACAAATTCAGAAGCCAAACAAGAAATGAACCCTCTGTACAAATAGCTTCCATCAAATTAAATTCCATTATTCATAGATTCTTAATTCTTGACCCAAATTTACGGCAGTTGCTTCCACAGAAATCAGTTGATCACACTGACTACTCACTTGTCAGGCCTCAACTGAAGAAGTACCTCCAAAAACGAATGCAAATGCCTTAACAAAGTACATGTTACAGAATTCCACCTCCTCCAATTAGATGACCCTATAAGATGTATCTCCTCTCCTTCATCACTTTCCTGGGACATTCCAGAACCAAGTGCTCAGTAAACTGAATTGATGATGTCTTACCTTCCCTGACTTACATTTTCATTCAGATTCTACTGTGACTTCCCATGCTTCCTCTTCTTCTACATCACTGAAATACCTCACTTCCTCTTTCTGAACTCTTTATGATACTTACACCTCCATCTCCTCCTCCTACTAGTGTGTTATATTATTCCCTTGTAAATATGTACATATAAACTCAAATCTTGTTTGCTGGTATTAAATATGTTCATCATTTGCACGTATTAAGTATGTTCACCTCTATTTATTTACAGCTTAATATTGTATTGTTACTGTTTCATGTAACCCGGGATGAGCCTGCAATTGGTGAACATGTGATTAGTTGTCTACCAAGCAAGTAAGCAAACAAACAAATAAATAAATTCATGCATAAATGCATTTTTAAAATCAATTGTTGGGTCATGAACCCACTGTACTATGCTCTGGCAAGATTTTACATTTATTCCAGCAGAGTGTTGCTTTTCTTCTGTAGAGTGGGCTAGGACTTTTTTGATTGGATCTAACTTCCCCATCCCCCATGCAACTTGGACTAAAGCACAGAGCATACACGAGTTAAGTTCTTTAAGTGAATCTCATGTGTTTATTTGACTCCATTGTCTTTCCTGTGGGATCTGCATCCCTAGATCTATTTATTTAGGTGTGTGTCTCCTGGCCTCTGCCAGGAATTGCCAGGCTTTGCTTCCCTGATGGATTCCTTTCCCCACCCTCCACTGAAAGCAGCAGGCAGGCTTTGGATACCTACTTGCATCTTTCTGAATGGCTCTCCCAACACACATGTCCTAGTTATCATTTGTACAGTCAGTGCTAAAATCTCAGTGCCACCAACACCATCTTAGAGTTGAATTAAATTGTGTAGTACAAGACAAACTGTATGGATACACAGCAACACATAAACACTAAGGCATGAGGGTGAACATTTTAAATCACATGCTTAGGACAATCGTGAGATAACATTCCTAAACATAAGGGACATACATTCCCCACACGCACTTGTGTGCCATTGATACCCCATCAGACATTACTGAAAACACAAAATGGGCATGTGTTTTTCATGTAAGTTAAAGTTTAAATAGTTCAATTAACAGAAATAGATTTTCTTCCCTATTTTGATATAAAATAATTAAGTTATGCCAAGGCTGAATAAAGAATTTCACTGTGTATTCTATTCTTGGCTGTTGTTTAAATATGAACTTGAGCAGATAAACTTGAAAGCTGCAAAATGCATTAGAAGAAAAATAGATATTTCCACTAGTATTCTGTTTGTAATTGTTGCTATATATCATCCAGAAAAACAGTATTTACCAGTTACTCATCAAAAATGCCATAAATTGCAAACTTTTCACATTGTGCAAGTGAGCTACAATTACCAGAAATGATTGCCAAGTTAAAAGAAAGCACCTAACTTTGCCATTTAGATAGAAATAGTTTTGATCTTGTATTCACAATCATTACATTGGGGACCACCATCACAAATTATAGCACTCAGATTGTGCAGATATGTTTCAAAACAAAAGTTTCTTAGTGTCCTTGCAGCAGTTTCATATTTGATATTGCAAAGTGTTTTTTTTTTTTTTTTGTGGCATAATGCAATAGCAATACAATAGTTTGTAGCATTTCCATAGATATATCTAAATGCAAATTTTTTTAATTTTGTAGATGTATGATGAACTATTTACCAGTTAAATATAGACTCATAAGTTTGACAAATATCAGTTTTGGGCCATATTTTTAGAAATACTCCCACTAAGACATGACACAAATGTCATTTTACATTTTGTTTGTGAAAGATCAACATGTAACAGTGAATGCAGAATCATTTCTCATCTGTTCTCTGTTGTCTTTCTTGATTGGATCATACAGTGCAATAGTTTTATTTATGTGACATTTGTTAACTGGGTAAGTGGATTAACCTGTGAACCCTTTTCAGCCATAACTCAGGGAGCAAGATCAGTGATAGCTTTATAAATATATTTGGTTTCAGCTCATTTTGACAGGTATTGTCCTTATTAACAATGGACTGTTGTGTTTTCTTTTAACCAAAAGCACTCTTTGATGAGTGTTGAGTTTATCAGAGAAAAGCTGACTGCTTGGTTTGTGAAGGGAATGTGTTTTGAGTTACAGTAAGTGGCTGTGTTTGTTAATGACAAAACTTTGGTTTATATCAAATGTTTCAGCATTAGAGGTGGGTATATGTGAGATGACAGATTTACCCAGCATATTCTCTCTTCCCTTGCCTTTTCTGTTAAGTGTTCGAGCCATTGTTGAACTGGGGTCATCTTGCCTATAGTCAGGGCCTTATCCCTCTTAACCATCAGTAAAGCTACCTTTGGATGACTTTGTTAGTTTGCAACAGAATGACCACAGTCCATAACCATGTCTACAGGTGTTCATATAGGGGAACCTCCTACTCCCTACCATGTTAGTGCCATAAAACATGGCTTCTAATATATGGTCATAGAAGTTATCCGCATACAGAAGAAAGACTTGGCCATGTACACCTGACAGATAACACATATAATACAAAGAAATTCTGAATCCTCTCCCCAGATCGCCAGCTAACTTTCCGGCTTTAAAGTGCTGTATTGAAACATAACATGTATGATGTGAGACTGTGAAGTTAACTGTATTGTATACACATTTGTGCTGTTGTAAGCACATAACCTCATCTAGAAATTATTGGTAATTTGTATGCATGCCTGAGAAGAGCGTTAGAGTATGGCCAACTATTAGTCATGTTGTGTGTGCCTGATTAATCAACAGCAGTACTCTTAATGTTTGATCATGCAGATGCATGTAATATCTGTATAGTAGTGCTTCCAGCTGGTAACCATTTAAAACAACTCACTAGAAAGAGTCCTAAAAGAGACCTAAACCACAGAGACTGAATGGCTGAAAGAATGTACTAGGAAATACTCAGCTTGAGATGGCCATTTCTTGGTATATTCCCTCTTCTTCAAAGTATGATGATCTTGGAGTTAGTATATATAAATTTGGGGAGCCTGCCCCCACATTAGGGGTGCAGGGGGGCTTGATCCTTGCAAAAAATAAGTTAAAAGAAGAACAACAATGTTCAAGAGTCACTCTTTTCCAGGATGTTCATTTTTTTGGATTGTTGGCACTCAGCATTTCGAGTGCTGACATTTCAACTGGGAGGCTTTCCAGCTACATCATACCTTTCATCAGATGCTGATTTTGCAGAATTTCACTGATTTTGCCTCATATTTTTGCCCTGTCCCTTATATATATATATATATATATATATATATATATATATATATATATATATATATTTTTTTTTTTTTTTGTTTGTTTTTTTGATTTACTGGTCAACTAATGAAGATTACAATCAGTTGATACCAGACATTAAAGTTTCATATTTCTTATTTTTCAGAAAATGCATGTTGATGTAAAACCTGCTGTTCTATTACTTTTTAAATAACGTAGAGTAATATCAAAAACTGAACCTGGTTTTGGGCTTCTTCCCAATATTTTTAGCTTTGTCTAGAATTCTTTAGCAAAGAAGATGTTTATCACCCTCACTGCTGCTGTAACGTATGATTATATCCTGCTCAGGATATAATGTCCAGCAGCAGGTCTCTTAGTCCTTGGCTCCCTCATACATCCTACATACTTGCACTCAGACTGCTGTGGCTCAAGAACCCCAGGGAAAAAACAGAAACCTGGGCATGAATCTCAGGACTTTCTTTCCCCCAGGAAAGAAGAGAACACATATATATAAAACCAGAAAAAATAGGGGGATGGAGAGATATAGGTACTGTAGCAGTGAGAAATTCAAACATCTACTGTTAAGGTAAGTACAACTTACACAACTGTACTATGTCCATTACTCTCATTGCAGCCGATGCATGGAATAGACTACCAAATTATATTAAAGCAAGTACCAGTTTAGATATTTTTAAGAAGAACCAGGGCACTTAATATGGGAGCAACTATTTTGGTATATTGGCAGGCTAGAAGGGCATTACTATTTGTACGCATGTATGTATGTATGTACTGCTGCAGTGGCTTATGGGTATACAGGTAGATGACCATAGTTTATCCATCCTGAAAGGAAGAAATATGGGATGCAGGAGCCTCAGGAGTATGGTCTTAGCAAAGCTTATCCTTGACCTGGAGAAGGAATCCAGTTAATAATGTTTATTAAACATAGGAATGAAGGCCCAAGTAGCTGCCTCTAGAAAACTTCTAGAGTCCATCCGTTTCTAGTATTATTTTAAAAAAGACAAGACTTTAATAGAATATTCCTTGATTCTGCTTGGAAATGTTTTATCATGGTAGGAAGAACAAGAGAAAAAAAAATAACAAAGTAGGAATAAGAAGAGAAAAAATAACAAGGAACAACCAAAAGATGATTGTCTCTAGTGACACAGGTTGTCCTTTCTTTGTTCCATCTGCGGAAATGCATAGCTGTTTAGCTTGCTTAAAGGTCTAAGTACTGACAGGATGATAACTGCATTGAGTAGGCATATTCAGAGTTTGTGACAGTTCTAGTTGTCTATTATATAATATAGTCATTCTAGTTTTATTTATATTTATTGCTCTTCTATTGCCCTAGCAGCATGATTCTGAATAGTAAATATCTCGCCTTTCCATTGGAATTGAAGAACGCCAATTAAACTGCGAGATGTGTAAGTACTGTGATGTTGATTGAATCATACAGCAATGGAAAGAGGAAGACATTCATGATAACATTTAGTGCACATTGCTTTTGTTTACCTGGAATGTCCAGCTGGGTAAAGGCTGTTATTAGTGGAGGCCCAGGGAAATGGGAAGTAAGCTCCAAAACAGCATTTACAGAGGTAGTAGATATGGAAAAGAAAAGTGGTAGGTCAAGCAGACAAATATGGGGTCAGTCATCAAATCAAAACCAAAAGCGAAAAATGTTTCCCAGAACCATGAGTTCACTTATTTTAATGAAAATAAACAAATACAGTTTACAAGCCTTTACACAGCTTTCATGAATAACGCTTTGTAAAGGGTTACTATACAATTTAAAATCAGTCCTTTTTATCCACCTAAATATCACATAATCATCATTACCTCAAATGTTTTGACTTTAAAATAAATTTTACAGTGACCATTCCATTCAATCCTGGACTCTTATCATCTTTAAAATTATATCTTCTAACTCTTCTGTCCTTGTTATGATATCCCTTTTTCTAATATTAGGTATAATTCTAAGACAGCAAATTCAAGACATCGATTTTCTAATTTCTCACATATATGTTTAAAAAGGTATTAGTATTCACTTTTCTACTTATTTCTGACATATTATCACTAATGCTGTGTTTAATTTTCTGTTAGACTTCAGAGTATAGAAAACCTCACATTTTTACATACCACTATATACATTATATTTTGTGAATCACATGCAGAAAAAGTGTTTAAATTGTAGTCCTTCTTCATTAAAGGATTAACAATAGAATTCCTTCTGTTAAGTATATTTACACTGCTGACAATTCCAGCACAGAAAGGTACCACACTTTTCAATATTCACTTTACAATTTACTCTGTTTCTTATAACACAATTTTTGAATCAATTATTGGAGGTAGTGAATAATCTGCTGAAAACACAGGAGTTGCCATGAGTAGCTACAGTGTCAGATGGCGAGCAAAATGAGTTTGAAATGAAGTTCAAAAACATGGAGTTAATACTGTAGACCTATAAATGCCTTTATCGGCACTGTCTTAATTTCCAAGCATATTTATCAATGGAATTAGTACTCATAGGTCTGAGAATTTTGAAGATGCCTAGCTAGAGTGATAAATACAATGAGCTGCTAAGAAAATGCAAAAAGTTGAATCTAAAATTACGCCAATAATTTATTTAGATTGCAGATTAGAGATTACCTTCCCTATCAGAGACTGAGATCAGAGTATAGGCAAACAGAAAGAAATAGGGGGGTCCTACATGAAAGATCAGCACTGGAGTTTTTAGTAGAATCTAGAACAGAGACTGCCATTAAAAAGGAATAATTAGCAGAGCATATAAAATATTGCATGATAAATATAAGAATCAATCAGATGAGGTTAGAAAGGATTGGGAAGAGAGACTAGATAAGCAATTCACAAAGAAACAATGGAAGGATCTATGTATGTCTTCCAAATATGTAACAACATCTAGAAGATTTAGGATTTTTGCTTGGAAATGTTTACATAGATATGTTTATACCCTAAGTAGACTCCAGAGATTTGTTTCTTCAGGTAGAAAAAGTTGGAGGTGTGACAGGGAAGAAAGAGGTAATGGGGAACATATTTTCTTGGAGTGGAGTCATTTGGTAGACTTTAAGGATTCCCTGCTTAATGCACTGTCAGAGATGCTGGGTGCCCATTTTGATGTGATGAGGGAGATGATTTTTCTGAGTTATGATATAGAATCGGAATTGCCTAGACATGGTAAGGCCTTGTTGAGTCTAATTATGTTGGCTTCCAAAAAGCAATTACTAGAAAATGGAAATCAAAATCTAAACCAACTACACTAGAAGTAGTGAATATAGATAGTAATAGAGATAAAACAACTGGAATTAAGATCTTTAGAAAATGGTGGGAGCAAACAACATAGGAAAAAATGAGAATTGTGGAACAATACATACAAGGTAGGAATGAGGCTTAAAAGAAGGCAGGATTTAAATGAGCTATGCGACGTTTGACTGAAAATGATTGGGTAGATTATAAGTGATGTATAATGTTTGCAAATGGGAGTGTTTCATTATGGTTTGTGATGTAAAATGCTTGCAACTAAAATTGTGTTGGTGTGGTTTATTTTCATTTATATAAATGTATGATTGCCTATGTTGTAAATGATGGTTTCATCAAGATGTTTATTGTTTAAAAAGAAGGCAGGAATTGAATAATTTATGTAATGTTGCTTAAGTTATATGATATATAGCAATATATGTGAAGAATGTCTGTAAACATGAACTAATTAATACAGTTTGATTACTATTTTATAAATGTAAATTTGCCTATGTCACAAGTGATAATTCAATAAAGGTGTTTAAAAAAACAAAAGGAGTAGAATCTAAAACTGAGTAAGAATTACATGCTCTTTATGAATGACTTTTTCTTATCTGTTGAATGACAGCTGTTATGAGAGATACATGATTTGGAACAATTTATGTCATCTTTTCAGATGAATTGATATACTATTATGCAGCACTATGTAAGAAATGTGAGGTTCTGATATACAGAAGGCAACTGATGACATCTGGCCCTGTGGACAGAGGGGGTGTTTCAGTCTTGATGGAGTATAGCCACAGTTATATTGCTACAATTCTGAAAACAAGATTTCACTGTCATGTCATTTCTTAGCTATTTGCCGTATGTCATATTAGTGATAAGGCATTAAGGTAGATATTTTATGAATCAACAAGCTTGAAGGAGTATTAGGACAGGGTACCTTTAGCACTTCTGTCCAATTTTAAATTAGTTTATTAAAAGGTTTTTTTTGTTTGTTTTACTGCACACTGGTAGGCTACTCCTTTCTGTAGTAAAAAGACCAGTAGATTGCTAAATAGTACAGTTGTGTAATTAAAATTACCACAAGGGTAGATGTTTGAATGATCACTGCTGCAGTAGTCTAAGCTATGTGAGTTATATCCTGTAGCCTAAGCTATGTAGGTTATATCCTGTCAAGGTAGGATATAACAGCCGACCAGGTTCCAAAGGTTCAGGGCACCTTCCGTGTCCTCAAATCATTAGGCAGCTTGAGCTGAGCTGAATAAAAACACATGTTTGAGCATCAAACCTTTCAGAACCTTCATGCTAACTGACCGAGGGAAGCTGAGCCCTGAGAAGACATAACTAGGAGTAAAAACATAAAAATACATGCACACCTTGGTAAAATCAAAAAAAACAGAAAAGGAGTTAGAGGGTAGGAGCAGCTACTGCAGAAGTGATCATTTGAACATCTACTGCTATGGTTAAGTTTCCTTGCACAACCGTATTATGGTCATCATATTGATCACTGCTGCAGCAGCCCTTAGCTACACGGGTAAATTACCCCAGCTTATTACATTTGGGAGATATAAGGAGAAGGGTCCAGAAACCCTGGAGAATGTTGCCAGCAAAGCCTGATCTTGACATAGAGAAAAAATCAAGCTTGTAGTGTTTTGTAAAAGTATGTACAGAGGATCAAGTTGCTGCATCTAAAACTCATCTAGAATCCAACTGTTTCCAAAAAGCCCTAAAGAAGCCAAGGCCCTGGTAGAATGAGCCTTGATCCAGCCTGGAATAGTTTTGTTATGGTGAGAATAACAAAACCTAATAGCCTGACTCAACCATTTAGAAATAGTCTGTTTTAACACAGGTTGTCCCTTCTTACCTTCACAAGAAATTATCAGCTTATAGCGCATATGAAAGATCTTGTTTTTTCAAAATAGTGCCTGAATTGTCTGTGGACATCCAAGGCATAGAGTATCCTTTCTTCCTCATTTTTAGGTTCAGGATAAAAAATTGAAGGTAGATAGTTTGCTCTTATACCATTTTAGGCATAAAAACAGATTAGTTCTCAAAGAAATCCTGTCTCTGTGGAAAATGAGATAGGGTTGACTCACTGTAAGAGTTTGCAACTCAGATACTTTTATTGCAGAGGTCAGAGCAATCTGTAAAACGTTTTCCCATGTTAAGAACCTCAAGTCAGCAAGGTTAGCTGGTTCAAATGTAGCAAGTGTTAGGTTCTCAAACACAAAATTAAGATCCCAAGGAGGAGCCACAATTTTTAGTTCTCTTATGGAAACCCCCATTTCAAAAACATTTTGACATGAGAATGCATTAAAAGAGGAGGATCCATGCATGGACATGATGAAATGGCCAATAAAAAACCTTGATGAAGGAAAAAGAAAGGCTGAAGGAAAGTAACTCACAAATGTTGTAAAACCAGAAAACTGTATCAATAAATGGATGTTGGTTATGTTGTTGGCACCAGCTTTCTTGCCTACATTAGTAACTGCTGCACATCCTTAATAAACAGATGCCTAAAGGGAATTAAGACCCCATCATCCAGGCAGTCAGCTGAAGTTGATTGAGGTAAGGGTGTATCAGACGCCCTGATTTTGTGTGATTAGATCTAGTCTGTGCTTTTGTGTGATTAGATCCATTCTGTGAGGAAGCTTGCAGTAATTACCCTGGCCATTTCCAAATGAAGGAAAAAACACTGTTGTCTGGACCAGAAGGGAGTCACCACATTGATCTTTGGGGATTCATTCTGAATCTTCAGAATTGCACTGGATGTTAGTGGAAAGGATGGAAAAGCATATAGGAGCATTCTTATCCAAGAAGAGAAAACGGTATCTGTCTTCCAGCCCTTCCATAAGATACATTCAAGGATATATACTGATTTAAAAGCTCGTATTTTGGAACAGGTTTGTGATAAAGATGTTGTGCTAAAAATATGTTGTTATATAAAGAAAGTTTTTATATTGAAATTTGGCACATTGTTGCCTCAGAGCTTGAACAAAGATGTTGAGTGGAAGGCTATTTTACAATGAAGTGTTAATTATTTTATTGTCTTAATTGTTTTAATTTTCTAATTGATCTTGTGTGATACACTTTGTTATTTAACTGTGGAGTCATTCTTAGTTTGTATTAACTCTGAGGAAGGCTTGTTTGCTGAGGTGCTAGAGTATTGTAGATTAAATTATATTTTATTTGTGACCAACTTTGCAGTCTGTGTTTTTCACTAGCCTTACTGTTGTTTGAAATTTTATGCTTCTTTTTGGTTGTTGTGTAGTCACCACATTGATTTTTGGGGATTTATTCTGAATCTTCAGAAATACGTTGGATATTAGTGGAAAGGGTGGAAAAGCATACAGGAGCATTCCTATCCAAAATAAGAAAATGGTATATGTCTTACAGGCCTTCTTGCATGGAGTCCTGGAGCAGACTTTTGCCAGCTGATTGTTCAGAGATGAGGCAAAGAGGTCTGCTTGATGAACTCACCTCAGATGGCTCAAATTTTGGAAACACCCTGATCTAGTTTTCATTTGTGAGGGTCTGCCTTTGTCCTGCTCACCTTGTTTGCCACACAGGTTTGCTCTGACTGTATTAAGGATGTCTGTAGAGTGAAATTGTGCTGTGAAGCTATATCTCAACCTAACATGGCTAGTCTACAAAATAGGGTAAGACCTCATTCCCACTTGCTTATTGAGGTACCACTTAACTGTGTTATTGCCTGTAACAACTTGAAGAAGTCTAAGGGCCAAAAGATGATTCAGAGAGTTGAATGCCTTGATCAGAGCAAGCATCTCTTTTATATTTATGTGCTTCAGTCTGTTCTTGGTGTCCCACACACCTTGTACTTTCAACTCTCCTTCAACTGCTCCCCAAGTTAATTCCAAGGCTTCTGTGGTGACTGAATGTTTTAGAGAGAGGCAGGAGAAGAAGAGACCTGGATTTAGGGAAATGTGTCATGTCCACCAAGTGATTTCTCTTCTGATAAACTGCAGAACTCAGATTTGAAAAGATAATGAGAGTTGGTGCTGGGACCAAAGAGACGTCAGATGCTATTGTATTTTTCTCATGTGGAGTTTTGTCAGGAGTATTATGACAATCAACGATTCTATGAGACCCCAAATCCTGAGGTATTCCCTCACAGTGACTGAGGTCTGAGTAGAAAACCATAGATCTAGGTATTGAAATATTTTTTTTCTGTGGAACAAAAGCCTTCTTTGAACTGAGGTGTCTAAAATCCTGTGTGATGGAGTTAAAATTGATCTTTAAATGTTTTCTTAGAATCCCATCTGGTGAAAGAGATCTGTCACCCAAGATTCCTGACACTATGAAAAAGACACTGAAAGATAAGTGAGTTGTCTAAATTTGGAAAAATGATGGATACCCTGTATCCTGCAACAAACTATAACTAGAGGTTGACATTTTGTAAACACTCTTGGTATAGTAGGTAGTCCAAAGGGTAAGGCAGAAAACTGATAATGTGATTCAGGCACAGAAAACCTTCAGAAATACCTGAAGTCTGGATGAGCAGGGATATGATGACAAGCATCTTTTAAATCTAGTGTTACCATGAAACATAAATAAGTAAGGAGGGTTAACAGGTTGAAAATTGACACCATTTTGAACCTGGGCACTATCTCAGATTGGTTTAGGAAAGAAAGCTCTAGAGCTGGTCTCCAAGCATTTTCTTTCTTTGGCATCAAAAACATCCTTGAATAAAAACCTTTCCCAAACTGGGAATGTGGAACTGGTTGTCTCACTCCTTGAGAAATCATGTGTTGAAGGACATAGAGAAGTAAAGGAGTCTGGTCTGGTGGATGAGTAATGACCCCTAGAAAGGAGAAATTCCCTCTCACTGCCATCTGTAACCTCGCTGAATGATCTTCAGAACCAATTTGCGTGAAACTATCGGTTGCCTCTGTTGCCATTGAGAGAGAAGTAGAGATGCAGACCTTATGGAAAGGAAAAGGAACTACTGCCAGGGTATGTGTGTGTGTGTGTGTGTGTGTGTGTGTGTGTGTGTGTGTGTGTGTGTGTGTGTGTGTGTGTGTGTGTGTGTGTGGAGTGGTGTCCCTTAAATAGGCATTCTAACTTATTGGACTGATGTTGGCTTTGGGGGTTCCTGTATTCTTTTGGGACCTCCTTACCATTTCTTCTTGAATGGGTTTACCAGCATTTTTCTGAGACTGTTTATTTTATTTCTTGGATAAGGGGTTAGAGAATTCCTTAGACAATTTGGAAAAGTAAGGCTGAAAATCTTAGAGATTCACTGTATTAATTTACCCCTCTCATCACATTTTTTGATAACCTCTGCAGCAAAGGGTCCAAACACTAAATCTCTATTCAAAGGAAAATTTAAAATCTAATTTTTCACATCATCTGGGATATTCTGAGAATGAAGCCAGGCAAACCTCCTCAAGACAGTACCAGTGGCCACAGCCCTGGAAGAAGTATCAATAGAGTCATCCACACATTTTAAACAATGTGTTGTGACCTTTAAAATGAAAGAAATTAAACCATTTAAAACAGATTTTTACTCACAAGAAGAAACTGCTGACAAAACATTCATCATACTCCCACAATTAGTCAGAATAAACTTTAGAACATGAGCCTAATCATTCAAAATTCTGAAAATCAAAGTTGCAGAAGCATACACTTTTTCTCCAATACTTATCAATTATTTTCCTATTCTTGTCAGAAAAGTAGTAATGGAATTAGCTAAATGTTTAGCAGCAGTAGGATTAACTAATGCTATAACTGCTGGGTCAGGTTTGGCATGAGTGTGTAAAAATTTAAAAGACAGAATAACTTTATACAATCTCTCCTAGATTTAATAAACTCCATGTAGGAATAATGCAAGCCCTACATGGAGTGTACCACATGGCCTTGTCTGCAGCTCCCCCTTGGCAGCATGCCTTGCATATTCGTGAAGGCATGCTACTGAGGGAGATCCGTGTACATGGTTACTGAATCAGTGCTAGGGGGTGTGTTACAGTGCTTGAAGATGTGTAGCACACCCCCTGCTTTGTCAAAGTGCTGAATGGCACTAAAACATTAAAGTAAATTGTCCTTGGACACTTATTTATGCTTTATTTATATATGTCACACAGGGGGTGTGTTACAGTGTCTGTAACACAACCCTGCAATGTCAAAGTGTTGCACGGCACTAAAGCATTGAAGTAAAGTGTCCTCAGACACTTATTTCTAAATGTACTTATATATTTCACACAGGGGTTGTGTTACAATGTCCGTAACACATCCCCTGCAATGTTAAAATGCCGTATGGCACTAAAAGTTCAAAGTAAAGTCTCCTGGGACACATGTATAATATTGATATTTATTTCACAGAGGGGGGGTGCTACAGTGTCGATAACACACCCCCTGTACTGTCAAAGTGCTGTACAGCACTAAAAGATTAATGTAAAGTGCCCTTGGACACTTAATGTATTTCATTATATATGTTACATAGGAGGTGTGTTACAGTGTCCGTAGCATACCCCCTTCACTGTCCGAGTTCCGTATGGTACTGAATTTAAATGTGAAAATGTGACTGGCTATTATTTATTTATTTTTTATTTATTTTAGTTTGTATTTGCACGGCGCGGCACTTAGCAAGAAAACAAATGCCAGACAGCTAAAAATAGAAGCTGGATGTTTTCAATTTTAATGAAAAAGGTCATGTTTAAGCATAATTAAGCGGGTTTGTGCAGTGCAGTGCTTTTCCCAACAGTGCTTAAACATATCTGATAGCTATATAGAACTGTATAGCTATACTCACCATATCCTCAGTAGCTGAATAGTTAGAGTGACAGCCTCGTGTGCAGTGGGTGCATAGTTAGAATACAGGGCATTCAGCTTTTTACATGAGATAGAGAAATGTTTTAAATTTATTTTTTATTTATGTATACATTGACATTTGTTAACTGGGTTAGTCCAGCTTGACTAGAAGCCCAAGTATAAAAGCCCCTGTTACACACAAGTGTCCAATACATTAACATTACACTACCAGATAATATAGTGAAATGCATATGTTTAGGGGATATAAAGTAAAATATATACACATTATAATAAAATATCATTAATGAACAAATACTATCAATAATAATTTCATTTTATTTAACTGTAATTTGCTCATAGTTAAGCAATGCTAAGCCAAGCTAAGCACTGCTCAAATAGGACCTGTTTTAGAAGTACTTAGCAATGCACAGCTCTACTTAGTTGGTTTGGTCTATGTTAGCATTCCCAGTTTAAGTAGTGCTCAGCTCAGCTAAGTGGGTTTGCGCACTGCTAAGCACTGCTAAGCATTTGCCACGTTAAGCACTGCTCAAGTAAGTTTAGCAGGTTTGTACACTGCTAAGCAGAACTTAACATTTTAAAAATGATCCAATGGCAGCAAAGGGTGGGAAAATAGCATTATTTAAGCTTTACAGGTGGGAATACAACCAGAACCTGTTGGAGTTTTATCACTGCAGGAGCTATGGCTGGAGTCAGAGAGGGAGTGCACTTTTGGGCGCAGAGTTGGGGCATGTTGGAGTCCAGGGTCATGGTTGGGCTCCTCGTTAAAGACCGTGATGACCGAGTGCTTCAGGACCAGTACCAGGGCTCTGAATACAAGTCTGAGGCCTGAGACCGTCTGACACGTGACCTCACCAATGCTACTGGAATCACCTGCACTGGTGAGAAGGTGTGTCATCATTATGATGACCTGAAGCGAAGGAAGTGGGTGCTCTTGGCTCAATGGATCCAAGATGCTTGGGATCAGAATGCCACAGAAGTGCGTAAGTATGTGAACCACTGCTTTACTAAATTCTAGCATGGATATCTGATAGACAGGTACTCATAATGGTGTGTTTCCCTTTCTACAGCTGCAGAGGAGAGGGGTCGCAACTTGGAGGCCCACACAGGGCACCAAGTGAGAATGTGCCGTGACTGTGGTGAATACATATATATCTTGCAATATATAGTAATATAAATAAGAAAGAGTACTGTAGTAACTACCAGTAGGTATATTCTGCTCTGACTGTACTGCAATAATAGTAATAATGTGTAGGAATGACACGTGTATATGGTAGTAATACTAATGATCTGGTAATAAACTACACTGGCATTTTAAATGTGAAGGGAATAAATGACATCCATTCATAATTTTCAGGAAATGCAGTACAACTGCAGTCAGACTTGTGAAGGTAAAAGTAGTATTGCATAGGTTCTGTAATAACAGCACACCTTCAATGCATGCATTATTTAAACTGGAGTGCACAGTCAAATGGATACAAGTGACTGTATCATGTCACTTTCAATAAAGCTTTCTGCCAAATGTGCGTATTCTGTTCTGTTGTTGAAGAAATCCAATTTTACAGATGTTGCAAAGCAAATATGGGTATAACACCATGAAGTGACTGACGTTTGGCTGCAAAAGAACTGTTATGCTAAAGTGTAGATGTGGAGCTGTGCTATAAGACGGAATGCAATTTCATATATGCTATGCACTAACATGTGAACCTTGAATAGTAATGTGTAAGGTATTATACTGTTTCTCCATCAGGATTGTCTGATGTTAACCTTTGCATTTCAGCTATATGCATTCCTGAATGTAGGTACGCTGATGCAGGCAAGTATGACACAGTAGTAGCTGTAGACTGCAAATATAGCATCTGCAAATGTATATGGGTCAGGTAGGCATCCCAACATCCTGATATGTTCTGCACAGATCACACATATTCCCATCCACTAGGGGTTAATTGTCTACACCTGCATTCCAAGTATTACAACACACTTCACCTACTATCTGTCATTTGTGAATCTCATGCATGTATGTTCACCTGTCACTGCAGTCTCCTGTGACACTCTACCAATATTACCAGGTTAGACTTTGTCAGCAGGTGAGCTCTAAGCACATATCAGTCAACCAACACACAGCAGTAACTCAGTGTGATAAGCACTATAGATGTTTGGATTTTTCCACACACAGACCAGGGTTTGAATCCAGGGACTGGTAGTAAGATGTATTTATAGTAACAGACAAGTAGTACCGTCTATTTATAAAAACAGTCACGTATTGCTAACAGATATTCTCCACACAGGACTTACAGGTAAAGAAATGTCTGTAGTAGCTGTATGAAGGGTATACTAATGTCTACCATGCCTATGAATGACAGCAGGATAGGTATATACTCCATGCACTGTGCACGATACATGTCTCTCAAGTGTCATGCTGTCATGGCTAGTGATCACTGTTGCCAATAACCTTGGACACAGATATAAATCTAGTTGAAGTATGCCAGTAGCACACTCACACAACATCAGTGCAGGGTACACCTTGTTAGTCATATATGCTACCCTGACATGTATGAGTCCCCTGTAGTTATGTACCTATAGTTCTTACAGCTTGGCTGATACCATGTCATGTCGACAGCTTGAGAGGTATGTACATGCTACCGAAGCTATAGGGCACATGTGGATGTAAAGTTAGGGCAGACCTGTAGTGTATTCAGCAGTACTGTTGTAAAAAATATACCTATACAGTTTTTAATGGAATGTTTTTCCTCTCCCCCCACCTCTTATCTGCAGTACAAATTATTATTCTTATACTATGGTATGGTTTCATTTCCACATATATTGTTCTCAAAACCTAATGTTGGGCCTTGTGTTGTATTATTGGTTATATATTTAAATGGTTGCATACTAACATACCTTGCTGAAATTCCACTGTTGTTGGCCTTTTGCTGTAACTGTTACTGGCATGCTCTTAAAATAATGACTGTTATTCCATTTATGCCTATGTTCCATATGATATGCAATTCTATTGTTTTGGGTTAATTGGAATACCCATGCATGCTGTTATAACTGACAATGAAATGTTTTGCTCCTAACTAACCAATACACCTTGACAAACTTCAACACCATAGCATGATTGGGTAGGCCGGTTCTGGCTGATCCGCCTATCCCACCTCATCTGGCCATGGCACCAGGTCCCAGCACATCTGGGACTTAATCTGGAGCTGCTCTTTCTGCTGGTCCTACACCACTCTTGGGTGGAACCATGACAGGGGCTGGGACTCGTCCTCCCCCCAGCCGTGGGTGCAGAGAGGAAACTGTAATCCAGAATCAGGTTTCAGGTATGGTGCACAAGGTCATCTAATGTGACTTGGATGATAGACTGCACCAGATCAAAGGCAGAGTGGTGCACCTCAAGGAGCAGGCTGGCCGTGGTGCCCATTCCCCAGCACAGCCACCTTTAGGGACCATGAAGGGGCATTGGTGACTGCCCATGGGTGGGGATCTCAGTCCCACTGTTGCCATCTAGGGGCACTTGGTCCTCTGATTTCCAACCACCCTCACCATCCAATGTGTTTACCCCCTCATTGCGTCATACACAGCCCCTGAACACTATCTTGTCTGTCTTATCTGTCTGCAAAAGCATCCTCTCCTAACCAACTTGCGTCTCCACACATACCTCCAAATCTTCCCCAACATCTCACTCTCACCTTAAAAAAATGGGCATCTGTCCTCCCAAAAAATGTTGTCCCATACATAGCTCTCCATTTCACCCCCATATACACTGCCATGAATCAATCACTCCATCAATTAATCAACAAAGTTATGTTGCCCACACCCCTCCCTGTGGGGTGTGAGGCTCCAAATTCCAAATTGTCCACATCATGCAAAGCTGTTGCTGCCCAAATGGAGATGTATGATCCTTTTCTACACCCATCCTGCACATCCCTAGCTGCCTTTCATATTGTTTTTTTTCCCCTGATTGCCCCCATTTCACCACTTTCCTATCACCCCTTTTTTCTTTTTTTGAAAATAGTATGGGTTTAAGCGGGGATCAGTGCCACTTAGCATAGAGTTGCATCGCACAAACCCACTAAAACCTGCTTAACACTGCTTTAATCACCATATCTGATTCAAACACTGTTCTCCCAGCAGCAAAATAACTAGCCCTACCAAGTCTCGCACCCAGGACCCTCTGAACTACAGTAAGAGAAACACACCACTAGGCCAGCTCAGTTCTGGGAAATTACTGCTGTTTTTGTAAATATATCATGCAAAGCAGTCATGTAACATTACGGAAAAAAAGACAACACTGCCAGGTTTTGAACCCAGGACCTTCTAAACTACAGTCAGACCAACACACCACTAGATCAATTCAGCTCTGGGGAATTTTTGCTTCTTTTGTAAATATATCATGCAGTACAGTGATGTAACATTAGGGTAAAAAGACACCCCTACCAAGTACTGGCTCCAGGACCCTCTGAACTACAGTTCAGTGCAATACACCAGTAGGCCACCTCAACTCTGGGGAAGTACTGGTGTTTTTACAAAATATCCTGATTACCAGTGACACTACTTCTACATATAATGTGATAAATGACAGCGTACTTGGGCCTGTGATGCAGACACTGAACCAGTACACAGCCAAAGACATGTTGATGGATTGACAGGAGGCCTATGATATCAGCTACAGCTGACAACTGCACAGAGTGTTGCAGAATGTCCACAGTTGTGTCACCTACTTATGGCATGGTTGTCATCAAACCTATTCTGTGTGCTGAAATATTGGAAAGTTAGTGTAGATTAAGGTTACAAAAGCATGACAGACAGGTCAGTGTCACATGTCATAGCCATCCAAACACACATGTTCATGCCAATCCTGTGCACACTCTATGCATGCACATATGTCTTGCAACTATACCTCCCATAATAATAACTCAGTAGCTCTGTCTGTTACATTCCTAGCATGTCTGACATCTGGACATCCACAGTTCAGGCCCACAGTCCACTCTGGTGCACAACTACATGCTTGTCAATACATCCTAGAAATAACTGAGCCCTGCAATGTCCAGCAGACCTGGCTGCTGGTACCACAGTCACTGCCACCCACAGTAGCACATCAAAGGCCAGGAGGGTGGGACACATGTTACAAATATGAATACGTGTCCTAAATGTCCCCTACCACTCTCTGAATAGCACTACTACTTAACATATGTATCAGAGGCACATGTCTCACCTGGACTGTTATGGGGAGACTCACCCTGGCCATGCTGTGGCACAATAGCTGAGACTGGTCCCTCACTGACATATACAACTTGCAGTCCCCCAATGTCTTCACAAACCCCAGTATGACTCCTGGCCAGAATGCAGCAGCTGCAGCCTGCTACACATGCAGCAGTATGCTCAGCTACCTGCTACAGACCTGTCTCTCCAGCTGTTTGTTTTTTTTTTTTTTTGCTGTCTCATATGTGATTCAGGCCTGTCGTGCCGGTAATGCATACAGAGTTATAGTGACATATATGGGACAGTACTGATTCGAGACTGTCTGCATTGAACAGGTATTGATGGCCATGGATAATCTTTGTGGGTGTTAACATAGCCTTTTCATTTGGTGCAGATGTCTGCATAGGTACATACCAGACCATCCATGCTGATAATGTATTGTTGTACTGACTGAGGACTATACAGAGGTAATGTCCAACTTTCTTTTGGATGCAGTCCCTTTACCTATGTGGTGAACCACGTCCAAGGATTTTCTGACCACTGCCACTACTTTATGGCTGAATGCAACAGTATTATCAACTTGAGTAGCCAGGTCTGTCAACGCAGTTTGTCTGTTTATGGGGTTGCCATTGATGTGGGAAATAATGGGTCCATGTCCTTGACATATGGTATGATGGTACTGTTTTCTGCATTCAGCTGGAGGCCAGGAACTGGGTACCATTCCATACCTAATGTATGACCCCATTACAGTGCGTTAACATCAGTTTGTGGGTCAATGACACACAGCACACTACTTACAGTCGCCACACCTTTATGTGCTACCTACATATGTGGGAGATGGCAGTTATCACTCATGCCTTCACACATGCGGGTCATTGGGGGCGGCAGCTACTCACAGGGCGTATACATGTCTACATATTGCACACACATAGGCAACACAGAGTAGGGTTGACACCTTATCAAATGTGCAATGTGGGACACATCTTGTAGTATCGTGACAGTTGGCAGGACATACCGTAAACCATAGCAAGTGCAACAGACATGACTTCCCTTGGTTTGCCAATATGACAGCTTTGTTGTGTCACATTACCTTAGATTATGCTATTTCTCAGACCAGTAAGGTGCTTCTGATGTGAAATAACTGCTTTATGGAAGTGGTAGACAACCTTAGAAAATTTTTGTTGTCCTACACTCTGGGGAACTCTGTATTGTTTGTGTCATTGTCACAGGTCACACCTGGCTAAACATGGACTGCAACCTGCAGGGTGGGACAGGTGGTGGCCATAGCTCTCACTTCTACAGATGTCTTCACAATGACCTGATGTTTGCCACATATTTTTGTTCCATTTGGCGTAACATTGTGGTTTTCTGGCAAACTAGTGTGAAATCATTAAAGACTGACATTACTCAATAATGACAGATATTTTCCTGTCAGACTTCATACTGTTCAGACAATGCATGCAAATGCACAACCTGTTATGCTATCTACTTTGTATGTTTGCCAGAGCAATATTTAAAGATTGACCCTATTTCTGCTTTGTCCCACTTTTCTGTATGGCTTTCTCCAGATGTCTTTCCCTAAGGGGTCGGGAAGTATGTTTGTGGCCTTAACACAGGCACACTGCTGCAAGGGGATATACGTACATACACACACACACACACACACACACACACACACACACACACACACACACACACACACACACACACACTCATGAGCTGTCCTTGTTGATAGTGGAACATCTACATGGCTAGTTATACATAAGATAGCACAATATACATAGTGCATGGACCACAGAGCTTTGCAGTGTCTGCTGCTACTATTTGGGTGGTTGACATCTGCAGGTGCTGTCAGGATTACCACTGGGGGGTTAACAGACACTTAATATGGTATAACCGTGTCGCACACACATACTGCTGCAGGGGGACATGCATTACAACACTGATGCAGAGAGAGTTTTCACTTTTGGAATTACAACACCTATCTATCTAGTTATGCAGACTATAGCCCACTGCACATATTGCATGCGCTACAATGCTATTGTGTTTGAAAATGTGTAACTCTGCATCTATAGTGCATGACCTCTGTAGGCCATGAATAGGTTGGTGATGGTGGAGTTAACAGGCTGGCACAGGCACACAAAATGGTATAAGCATTGCACAAACACAGGGAAGAGAGCCATGCTGCTACAGGGGATATGCATACACAGACACATACACTCACACAGTTGCTAGTATTGGGATTAGAACCCCTACCTACCTAGTTGTATGTACTATAGGGCTATGTCCTTATTGCATATGCCACAGAGCTTATATGCCTGGAGCATACCTCTCAACCTCTTAGAACAGTACATGTGGACAAAGCCTTCAATAATGGGGGGATACAGGCCCCAAAATAGGGTTAGTTTTTACATATTGCTCTTACAAACTTAGATACGGATAGAGTGACAGGTGTCATATTACTATTACTTTTGTGAAGGGAATGAAGTCTGACACTCAGATGTCTGTCATTACTTTCTGACTTCAACTCATAATGATTTGCCAATGATTTGCCAGGATACCACAGTTTTATGACACACAGTTCAGATATATGAGGCAATCATCTGGACATTCTGCAAAACTGTATACTGTTGTAAGGTATGGCCTGCAGCATGTCAAACAGTGCATCTAAGGTGGATGACATCACCAGGCCCTGTAAATTAATGCAATGCGGGGAGTCAACAAGGCAGAACAGACCTCAAAATGGAATAACCAACACACACACATAGGGGAATATGGTGTAATATTTATGCAAAGGAGAAAGCAAAACTAACCATTACAAAAAAGAGCGGCACCAAAGATATTTGAAGAAAAATACAGGCAAATAAATCTGGACATGGAAAACTTTGCAATATGAAACATAAGAATACAAAGAGGAAAAGTGGAAAAGGAGATTAGTAATGGAGAAGTTAAAGAAATAGAAACTGAGGTTATGGAGAACCTGCAAAGTGAAGGATTCAGTGTAGAAAACTGAATGCAGAAATCACCACAACAGGATAGAGCAATGGATATCCAAATTAAGGGGAAACAAGTGGAACAGGAAGCAATTGGTCAGGTGCCATATCAAGATATTTTGAAGCCTTCCACAGGAACTCAGTATAAATGTTCCCTTGAAGCTAAGCAGCAAGGTAAGGAACAGGAAACTGTGGAAATTCTGATGCAGTCAATACTGAGCAGTGATAGGCCAATGAGTTCCTTTATGACAGAGCAACAGATGGCACAGGATGAAATTGAAGA
>NC_056747.1:777812226-777919726 GCF_019279795.1 Protopterus annectens
GTAAGCCCTCACATAGTCCAGTGGGATTTGGTGGCTTGGGGCCTACTGCATATTCTGAGGCAGCCAGTATTTGGCAGTGAGTTCCTGTTCTCCCACACAACTGTTTGTTGTCTGCTGCTATCCTGGTAGCCCACTCCATTCCCTTACATACGTGCAGCAATACCATACATATGCTACCACAGTCTATTGCCCTATTCATTTGTTGTTAAGAAGAGTGACTTACCTTGTGCCAGCAGCAGTTGAAAGGACAGTGCTTCAGAGCTGACTATGTCAGATGCAAGCAGTACACAGCCTATACATGGTAAGGTATAGGTAGTTTGATGTGGCTGGCATCCATTTTACTGTGTGTATGTGAATCTGAGTGAGGTGTCAGTCCCTGGGTCCCTAGGTTGTCAGTGTATGTGCTATGCATTGCCTCTTTGCTAAGGCCAGGGCATACTGAGCACACCAATGTGTGCCTACAGGGACAGGCTCAGGGTGTTCCTCCTCCGAGTCCCCCTGTGCCCGTGGGTACCTTGACAATGGTGGCAGGCTGTGTCTCCCTTCTCTGTGATGCTCTTGTTGCAGTTGTTTCTACAGGGTCATACTGTGTAGCATGGCACATACTATGAACGTGTGTACATGTGGCTGGAGAGTACTGCAGGGCTCCACCAGATATGTCAAGGCAGTGGAACCACGACTTGAGCAGTCCAAACACACACTCTAGGATGTTCTTAGTTTGTGTGTGTGCCTAATTATGGTGTTCTTCAGCTTGTGTTTGCATTTCTGATGGGAGTTATCATCCACAGTTCCAGTGTGTGACCAGCATTCCCCACTAGCTGGACGTATGGGATGACCCCCTGGCAAATGCCTGGAACAGCTGTGATGCATGCCAGATGTGGGAGTCATGTTAACTGCCAGGGCTAGCAGCACACACATTGATGATAATGCCCTGGACATTGCACATGACCTGGTAGTTCATGGAGTGATACCCCTTGCAGTTGATGTAGACTCTACCTTCCTCACTGGGTATTGCTTTGATATGCACATGAGTGCAATCTATGGCACCCAGTACCTCTGGGTAGTGTGCTACATGGTGGAAGAGATGCATATTGCTGGTCCTCTCCTCACGGGTGTTGGGGAAATAAATGTGCTTACTGGCATGTGCTCACATGACATCCAGGAACTGGTGGAGTACCCTGAATGCAGATGCCTGTGAGATCCCCATGATGTTCCCAGTAGGTCTTTGGAAAGTGCTTGTAGCTAGTATTCTTAAGGCTACACATACCTTTGTTTCTACTGGGATGGTTTCCCCCCTGTTGGATCTAGGTCTGTAGTGAGGGTGGCAGAGCTCAGTAAGTTCCTGTATTATGCCCCTGTCCAACCTGTAGTGGTCTACTATCTCCAGCTCATGTAGCCCCTGAAAGGTTACCCTGGGCCTGAACACTCTTCTCCTCCTTAGTCTGGGCCTATTGTTAGCATCATCCTTATCACTGACAGCAGCCTGTAGCATGTAGAGATGTAGCAGAGCAGTAACAGCCCCTATCATTTTGTCAGTTAAAATTCTCATGTGTGTACTCCAATGGTGTAGAGTATGTGGGAAAAATCAGGTTGAAGGGTGTTTGCATACTTTATACTGGTGTGCTGCAGATACAGCCTGTATGATTGGCTGACTATGATACATTCCACCTGCCAGCTATATTACTGAGCCGTTTGAATGGGCCAGTGTCAGTGGAATAAGGATTATTAGTCATTTATACTTGATTGGCTTTCCTTTTATTTGTTTTTGTTTTATATTTCTTCCACTTCTAAGCCCACAGTGCTCCACGCAAACCCACAGAGCTAGTGTAAACATTGCTCACCAGATCTGACCCTCCCCTGTACATGGGCACATTTAGCATTTCTTTAACCAGGTAAAAAGCACACTGTTGGGCTAAGTATAGCTTAGGAGCCTCAAACACACACACCCCTGCTTAACTGTGTTTAGCTGAGCACAAACAGATGCCACTAAGCTCCAATTCACTTAAACATGCCATGACACACCTCCTTTTAATGTTAGCTATTTGTTCTGCCTACACCAACACAGTTCTAGCCCTACCATGGTTAGTACCAATGGACACGGTGGTCTTTTTTGTGATTTAGTAAATCTGGCTCATTTACATACCTCTAATTGTGTATAACCTGGATACAGCACTATACCAGAGCCTATCTCCTTAGCTACTACTATTACCTTCCATTGTATGACTCTGCATGCTGGCCAGTATAATGCAATAAGACTGTGTACCTTTATATTTAATATTTTACACAGTTTTATTTTTTTTTATTAATGGCATGTTTGCACACCACTGCATGCCGCATAAACGTGACATATGTATTAAAATAAAATTAATTTTTAATATATTGCATTAATTTTTCATGTCATTGGCCACAAATATGGCCATTTGCATGGCTACTGTCACATATACTACTCTTTATTTGGGCTGTTACAGCCCCTATTTTCATTTTATAGCCCGGTACATGGTTTCTAACCATGTAACTTTTTACTGCAGACACGGCACCTACAAGGATGCCTTTCTGCTTCCTGGATCACAAAATCACCTCATCTGCATGGTTTTCACAAGCAAATGAGGTGATTTACATTCCGTGGACCCCTCCGTGTTTGCATGGTGTCTGCATGCTCATGCACACCTCCAGCCCTGTTTCCTGGATCGCTTGGCAGCCATATTCTATGTTTGGGCTGCAACACTATTGCTACATGGAGAATTGCTCTATGTAGGGTTTATTGAATTACCCCTTCTGTCTTTTTAGGGGCAGCAGGCTGACTATCAGAAATTTTTCAGGCAGTGACACATACATCCTCCAAAGCTGATAGCACTGGAGGAATGGGTGAAGGTTCTGGAAATTCCATCTGTAATAGCTCACAGTGTTTTTTTGAGGGACTGAGAAATCACAGCGTTCTCCCAGTGGAAACACTAGCACATTATGGAAATAGTTTCAGAGAAAAAGAAACCCCTCACAGGAAGAGTTGGTTACTGTGCTATCCTCTGAGTCTAAATTAGAAATCTGAGGAGAAAACCCTGCACCTGTCCTTTCATCTTCCTGACAAGATTCTTGAATCTCTTCAGGAAAAGCGGTACCCCTTATAAGAGGGTTCAATATCTTGAATTAAACCCTGTGCCAGATCTAGTAAACTACTCCTGTTTAGAGAATTTGGTGTGTGAGTAGATATATGTTCAGGTTTCTGTTTCTTTCTGACTGGGAAAATGGGGACAACAGTGTTGCTAATGGCAGGAGCAGCCTCCCCAGGAATGGGTACAATATTCTGACTAAACAGATAAGCTTTCCTGTTCCATCTCCCTAGACTGACAAGAGTGGCTCTCCCTTGCCCACTGAGTAGACCCCAGTAGCCACAGAGCACATGTCTAACTCCTTGTCCATAGTGACTGTAGTTGCTACATGCAGGGATCCAGAATAAAAGATGAGTGATCTGTGGAACCAGCTTGGGCAACTGCAGGGTCACCTGCATGCAGCCGAGTCAAATTGTTAACAAGCTGTAGTTGCAAAGGCTTGTTAGATTTTACCCCAACAGTTTGGCTTTGTGAAACATTTATATTTAATGTAGCAAATTTCCTCAAAAAAGTTATTGAGGCTGTAGATGTTGGCCATGCAGTACACATGGGGTATATTGAGCTTGCCCCGTTTGGGATATATCTCACTAAGCATGTCAAACAGTTAGAAAGTCCCCAAAATTTCCTAACTATAGTGATCAAAAGCATAAAGTCCCTGAGCTACAAAGATAGTCTGGAAACTCTGTTTCTTTTTTATTGTTTAAAAGACATTTGAGGGGATAGCTCTATCTCACCTACCATGCTATTAGAGACCTGCTTGCCCTGGACCGCCTGTTTCTCCACAATTCCAACATTTCCATCAGTGTTAGAATCAGTGAACTAAATCTTCACCAACAGATAAATAAAATATGGTGAAGTGACAGGTTTATAACCCAGTTCATAGGTTGGTGCTAGGCTATCTGCCCGAAGGCATTTATAAGCCTAGCTGTAATGTGTTGGCTTTCGCCACCCCCTTAGATTAGTTCCCTGTGCCTCTGTCTAGCAGAGCCATTGAAGTGATCCCTGGGGTAAACTTTCTGTTTCCCATCCACTCGTCAAGGTTTCTCTTGAAGAGGGTTAGCGAGAAGCTCTGCCTAATGTAGATTGGAATCATGTTCCAGTGCATGGGAAGTCTCTGGGACAGGAATCTATCTCTCCAGCATGTCCTGTTTATTGTTGTGGTGAGGTTTAGATCCCTGGAGCATGTGGCTCGAGGGGATATGGTTTTCTTTAGGTGGAGCATGTCCATCAATTCTGAGTTGGACATGGCCTTGTATGTCAGGCAGAGATCATCTCTGAGTATGCAGTATGCAACCGAGTACAGCTGGAGTTTCTTCTGTCGAGCTGCATAGGGCATCTGCTTGAGATCAGTGATCCTCTTGGTGAGGTACTTCTGTGGTCTTTCCAGTTGTTGCAGGTGTCTTGTAAGGTACATCCCAAATGGGGTTTTGTACTCTGTGATGAGTCTGATGAGTGATGCGTAGAGGGGCCCAATGACCTCTTTCGATCTGGATGCAAACCCTTTTGTGATAAGGTGGGCCACATAAAAGGATTTTCTAATCACTTTGGCAATGTGATTATCAAAGGAGAGGTTACTATCTACTTGGGTCCCCAGATCCCTTATTACGTCTTCTGTATTTAGGGGGTTACCACCTATGTGGTAGTTTGTGGGTACTTTGTTTTTTCCAAAGGGGATGACTATGCACTTTTTGGCATTTGGCTTGAGGCCATGGTTTTGACACAAGGTATCTGTCTCAGTGAGACCCTTTTGGAGGATGTCTATGTCAGCCGGAGAGAATTATAGCCCCTAGTCTGCAGTCATCTGTGAACTTGGTCAGCCATAGTCCTCCTCTGCTTGCCTGTACCTCTGAGAAGTATAGGCTGAACAGGAGGGGCCCTAGGACTGATCCCTGGTGAATGCCACTTGTAACTGGTTTAGAGTTGGACCTAGCTACCACAACTCTTACCATGTGGGTTTTGTCCATGAGCCAGTTGGCAACCCATCTCGTGATGTAGGGGTTTATGTTCAAGCTGGTGAGCTTGTCTATAATACCTGAGTGGGGAATGGTGTCGAAGGCCTTTGCAAGGACTACGTAGGCTGTGTGGACCACCTTTCCCTCGTCTATAGCCTTGGTAACTGTCTCAAAGAAGTCCACTAGGTTTAGGAAGCATGATCTGCCCTTAACAAAGCCAAACTGGGTAGGGTCCAGTGTTTGGAGGTTCCCAATGTCTCTGTTAATGAGATCCATAATGATGCGTGCCATAGCTTTGCAGACCAAGCTAGTCAGGCTTATACGGGAATAGTTCCTGGGGTCTGTTGTGGCTCCACCTTTGTGCAGTGGAATAACCGTTGCTGTGCGCCACTCTGTAGGCATGTAGCCTGTGGAGAGGCTGAGTTTAAACAGTGTATTTAGGTGAGGGGTTAGCCCACCTTTGAGCTCATGTAGGACGCAGCCTGGGACACCGTCAGGTCCCATTGATGTTGTGTTTTTGACTTTGGAGAGAGATTTTTTAACATGAGTATCTGTGATTTCAGGGGCACTACATTCTTCTGGTATAGTTATGGGCCCTTTTGGGGGTGAAGTTTGCACTGAACCTGTCTGCCAGGATGTTGGCTATATCAGTCATTTGAGTGTATTTTGTGCCATTCTGCAATAATTATGAGCATATCTGAGAATTGCCACCTAGATTCTTGACATAGCTAAAGAATGCCTTGTGGTTATCTTTGGAGTCCAGGGCAATTTTTCTTTCAAAGCTAGCCTTGGATGTTTTTATGAGGAAACGTAGTTTCTTGCTGATACTGATCACTGATGTCTTCCCTTCTTGGGATTTTACTCTTTTCTGTAATAGTTTCCTTCTTCTATTGTATATCTTGTTTATGGCAGGGGTCCACCAGACTGATTTCCTTTTCTTGGAGGAGTGAGTCTTGGTTTTGCTTGGGATAGCAGTAGCACGATCCATGCATTCTTGTAGGTGCCCATAGAATGCATTAGTAAAGGATTTTGCAGCTTGGACAGCCTTATCCTTTAGCATGGAGGCTTTGAAACTTCCCACCTCGGTCTTAAGTAACGTGAAGTTTGCTTTTGAAAAGTTTTTCACATTGGTTTCTTTGACTGGGGGTGGTAGCGGAATGTGGATATCCAGAGTGATTAGTTTATGGTCAGATCTAACCAGTGAGGGGTTGACCTCCGGTGTGGAACACCAGTCGCCTAAGTTGGTGATGACCAGGTCTAATATGTTGTCACCTCTGGTGGGGGTGTTGACCAGCTGATCCAGGTCATTTGAGTTTATAAATTCTAGGAAATGTTGGGCAAGGGAGTTTGTACTTGAGTAGTTCTCCCAGTTAATGTTTGTGTAATTGAAATCACCCAATATCAGGGTGTTTGGTAGGACCATTATGTTTCTCAGTGTTTCCAGGAATGTGGAGTGGGAGTCCTGGGACATGGTGGGTGATCTGTAGCAAGCTATAATTTGAGTAGCAGTTTTGCCCGTTGTTAGTTGCATGTGGATGATCTCTGAAGCATTGTGCTGTGCCACTAACCTGGAGGTGTGGGTATCCTTGATGAATATGGATACTCCCCCGCCTTTTGTATTTTGGTTTTGTGGCCAAAATGTATGGTATGAGTTGTAGCCTGGTAGTGCTGGGGTGCTCTCTGGAGCCTTAAACCAGGTTTCTGTTACTGCACATATATCAGTTTTGTCCATACTGAGGAGTGCCTCGAGTGCATGCATTTTGAGGTTTAGACTTCTGGCATTGAGTAGCATTACCCTCAGTTTTTTGTTACTTGTGCTATTTACAGCAGTGGGTTTGTCTTTTGAGCCTTGCCTAAAAAAGGCACTATGGGGGTGGCAAGAGCCTTGGCCAGTATTGAAAAGCCTAAGGGGGATAGGTGCAAGCCATCTCTGGTGAAGCAGCATTGCTTGTCAAGCATGTCATCCCAGGCTGACAGACACTGGCTCCCCTTTGAATGATACCAGAAGCTTAGCCAATTGTTGAAATTGATCATTTTTATCTATATCGTGGTATCATTCTTGGTGAGGTCAGGATGCTACTCAGGGTCAGGGTCATACCGGACTGGGCTATGTGATCAGAGAGCTCCTCCATGTCTTTTTTCGTGTAGTCCAGGGAGGTACGGCCAAGCCATTTACACCAACATGGACAATGACAGAGTCATATTTGTACTTGTTCTGGAGTGACCTGAGTGCTTGTGTTATGTGGCTGATCTTGGCACTTGACATGCAGCTAACAGTAACCTTTTCCTTGTTCAGCCTAGTGAGTGGGACGTCAGTGTGCCTGCCTATAGAGTCACCTATTACTAGTGTGTTGGATATGTTATTTTGCCTTAAGGGCTGTGATTGCGTGGCACACTGGTTTTGTGAAGTATGTTTCATGGTTTGTGTTGGGAGGTGGAGGTTGCTTGTATGCCTGTTTTGGAGGTCTTTGTTTCTTTTGCAGATTTTTATTTAGACCCTCTAAGTATATTTTTGTGTATTTATGTGTGTTTTCTGCCAGTGCTGGTTTTATAGGTCTATGTGGGACTGGTGGTGTGATACAAGTAATTCCCTTCTCTTCTTGACTGACTGGTCCAGTCTTGGGTTGAGAGAGCTTAGCCTACAGTTTGGCTGTATAATTGCATCTCTTGCATATATTAGTGTTTGGTGGAAGGAGGAGAGGGTTGTCTGTGTACATGACACAATTGTAACATTGTCTCAAAATGCCCAGATTCACCAGTTGAACCAGAGAGTACACCTGAAACTGCCCTTTGGACATGCCTGGATAGATACAGTGAACTGTTTTATTGATTGGCTGGTAAGATCGAATAGAGAGCCTTGTCCTTCTTTGCAGTATAGGGAGGTCTATTGCTAAGGTTTATTACTGCTTGCTATGAGTTTTGTGGGGTCTACTTTAATTAAACAAAAGCAGAATCCGTCGAATACGAATCTGTCGACACGTAAACAGCGAAACGTGGAAACGAATGCACTAAATAGCGAAATCTGAAATGTGGAATTGTCATAGTTGCCCTGTCTGTGGTATAGCTCTGTAAGGTAAGTGTGTGATAACCAAAACTGAAGAGTGTCAATGCGCAAAAAAAAAACTGGTAACCACAAAAACACACTGCTGGAGTAAAGCCAAATGCCGGACTTCCAAACCGTATCTAAATACTTTATTGTATGACAAGCAACATAAAATATAAAACGCTTAATGAATCACTGCGTTTTTCATCTATTCACACAGACTTCATCAGACAAACAAATAATTAATTACATCACTTATATATTGACAATTATATTTGAATTGTCCAATAGCTTTTGATTATTCCAACTCATTAATATATAAAAACATACCTCTCTAAATGCTGGCAATCATAGTAAGCATGACATGGATTTCACCAAGTTCCAAACTTGATTTCTTTCTTTTGTATATTAAATATCTGGATCTTATTGATCTTACTGATCCCAACCAAAGGTTCACGTTAATTAAAAAGTATAGAACCACTTTGATGAAACTCAAATCTATGTGAACTAAAAACTCATTGTAACTATTCACTGTAGTTACAATGAGTTTTTAGTTCACATAGATTTGAGTTTCATCAAAGTGGTTCTATACTTTTTAATTAACGTGAACCTTTGGTTGGGATCAGTAAGATCAATAAGATCCAGATATTTAATATTTGGAGAAAATATACAATATACAAAAGAAAGAAATCAAGTTTGGAACTTGGTGAAATCCATGTCATGCTTACTATGATTGCCAGCATTTAGAGAGGTATGTTTTTATATATTAATGAGTTGGAATAATCAAAAGCATTGGACAATTCAAATATAATTGTCAGTATATAAGTGATGTAATTAATTATTTGTTTGTCTGATGAAGTCTGTGTGAAGAGATGAAAAACGCGGTGATTCGTTAAGCGTTTTATATTTTATGTTGCTTGTCATACAATAAAGTATTTAGATACGGTTTGGAAGTCCGGCGTTTGGCTTTACTCCAGCAGTGCGTTTTTGTGGTTGTAAGTGTGATAGTTACGGACCTTAAGGTTAGGGTGTGGGTTAAGGTAAGTGCATAGATAGGTAATGTATGTAAGGTTTAGTGTAGAGTTTTGTTAAGTGTATGTGTGTGGAATATTTACTTTGTGTGAGGATAGTTCTGTAGGGTAAGTGTGCGGTAGTTACGGACCTTAGGGTTAGGGAGGGGTTAAGGGTAGTGCATAGATAGTTGTGTATGTGGGGTTTAATGTAGGGTTACAAGTGGGGTTTTGGTGCTTTAATTTAGGGTTAGTAGTAGGGTTTTGGTTAGTGTATGTATGTGTTTTTTGTTGTGTTTCCTAGGTAGTATGTTACGGGCAGTGGGGTTGGCCGACTATTGCGGTTTCGATGTTTAAATTTCACGGTTTTGCGTGTTCTACGTTATCGCATTTCGCTGTTTATGTGTCGATGGATTCGTATTCAAAGGATTCCGCTTTTGTTTAATTAAAGTAGACCCGCTTTGAGCAAGTGCTGGGATGAGAATTGAATGGTTTGAGTGCTTCAGTTGAAAGTTTGTCTAGTTCCAAGAGAAAATTGAAGAGTAGACTTTGTGGAGCCAGGAATAGTTATACCCTAGCTAACCAGTGCTCAAAACTATGCAAATGTGGGTTTTATAGCAGGGAAATGAAAGAGATAAAAATTAACCCAAAATAGCCAATAAACTACTAATTTCTGGGCTGAAACCACTCCTCCAGGGACAGATCGGCTGCTCAAAGCTCCCTCTCTTACAGTGAACAGAGAAACTTCCTCTCTCACAGTGAACAGAGAAACTCCCTTCTAGCCAAGTAAGGTATGAGCAAACACAGAAACTTGAAAAACAGCCCTGAATTCAGCACAAATGTGAAAACTGGACTATACTAGCTTAGAATAGCGGGAAAACAAGTATATATATATTTTTTTGTTGTTGTTTTCAGAAAATAAAGCAGATACAATCAAAAAAACACTTTCAATGAACAGAAATGGCTATCACACTTGAGTGTGTAGCCTACAACAGTTAAATAGGTAATTTAAACACAAAAATGACTTTGTTAAAGTGCAGGCAGTAAAATAAGTACAATATGTAGCTGAAACAAGCTTTTTAAATCACAGAAACTCTAGAAAAATGGCGTTTTAGGTGGAATTAGCTAAAGGCAGCAAGAAAATGCAGAAAAATGATACTTAATCACTCCAAAGTCTCTTTTATCTCTCTGCTGCTGTAGAACTCTGCAGGGCACTAGGCAGGAGCTTGCTGAGCTGTATACTAGCACAAAAACCTTGCAAATTAGGTTTTATAGCAGAGAAATGAAAGCAATAGAAATTAGCCCAAAATGGCCAATAAACTACTAATTTCTGGTCTGAAACCACTCCTCCAGGGACAGATAGGCTGCTCAAAGCTCCCTCTCTCACAGTGAACAGAGAAACTTCCTTCTATCCAAGTAAGGTATGGTCAAACACAGAAACATGTAACACAGCCCTGAATTCAGCACTAACCTGAAAACTGGACTATACTTGCTTAAAAAGGTGGGAAAACAAGTATTTTTTGGGGTTTTTTTTTTGTTTTTTTCAGAAAATAAAGCAGATGCAATCAAAAAAACTCTTTAAATACACAGAAATGGCTATCACACTTGAGTGTGTAGCCTACAACAAACAGGTAATTTAAACACAAAAACAACTTTGTTAAAGTGCAGGCAGTAAAATAAGTACAATATGTAGCTGAAACAAACTTTTTAAATCACATAAACACTAGAAAATCAGCATTTTAGGCAGAAATAGCTAAAGGCAGCTAGAAAATGCAGAAAAATGATACTTAATCAGTCCAAAGTCTCTCTTTTGTCTCTCTGCTGCTGTAGAACTCTGCAGAGCACCAGGCAGGAGCTTGCTGAGTTGTATACTAGCGCAAAAAACTCGCAAATGTGGGTTTTATAGCAGGGAAATGAAAGAGATAGAAATTAGACCAAAATGGCCAATAAACTGCTAATTACTGGGCTGAAAACACTCCTTCAGGGACAGATAGGCTTCTCAAAGCTCCATCTCTCACAGTGAACAGAGAAACTTCCTTCTATCCAAGTAAGGTATGGGCAAACACAGAAACTTGTAACACAGCCCTGAATTCAGCACTAACCTGAAAACTGGACTATACTAGCTTAGAAAGGCGGGAAAACAAGTATATTTTTTTTTCAGAAAATAAAGCAGATACAATCAAAAAACACTTTAAATGCACAGAAATGGCTATCACACTTGAGTGTGTAGCCTACAACAGTTAAACAGGTAATTTAAACACAAAAACAACTTTGTTAAAGTGCAGGCAGTAAAATAAGTACAATATGTAGCTGAAACAAGCATTTTAAATCACAGAAACTCTAGAAAATTGGCGTTTTAGGCAGAATTAGCTAAAGGCAGCAAGAAAATGCAGAAACATTATACTTAATGACTCCAAAATCTCTCTTTTATCTGTCTGCTGCTGTAGAACTCTGCAGGGCACCAGGCATGAGCTTGTTGAGCTGTATACTAGCGCAAAAACCTTGCAAATCTGGGTTTTATAGCAGGGAAATGAAAGAGAAAATGGCCAATAAATTACTAATTTCTGGGCTGAAACCACTCCTCCAGGGACAGATAAGCTGCTCAAAGTTCCCTCTCTCACAGTGAACAGAGAAACTTCCTTCTATCTAAGTAAGGTATGGGCAAGCACATAAACTTGTAACACAACCCTGAATTCAGCACTAACCTGAAAACTGGACTATACTAGCTTAGAAAGGCAGGAAAACAAGTATTTTTTTTTTTTTTTTTTTTTTCAGGAAATAAAGCAGATACAATCAAAAAACACTTTAAATGCACAGAAATGGCTATCACACTTGAGTGTGCAGCCTACAACAGTTAAACAGGTAATTTAAACACAAAAATGACTTTGTTAAAGTGGAAGCAGTAAAATAAGTGCAATATGTAGCTGAAACAAGCTTTTTAAATCACAGAAACTCTAGTAAATTGGCGTTTTAGGCAAAATTAGCTAAAGGCAGCAAGAAAATGCAGAAAAATAATACTTAATCACTCCAACGTCTCTCTTTTGTCTTTCTGCTGCTGTAGAACTCTGCAGGGCACCAGGCAGGAGCTTGCTGAACTGTATACTAGCACAAAAACCTCACAAATGCAGGTTTTATAGCAGGAAAATGAAAGAGATAGAAATTAGCCCACAATGGTCAATAAACTACTAATTTCTGGGCTGAAACCACTCCTTCAGGGACAGATATGCTGCTCAAAGCTGCCTCATAAACCCCTGGAATAAACTTCCCATACATGTTAAGCAGTGCAACTCACTATCTTCCTTTAAACATAAACTTGGTAAATGGATGGGTCCCTGCAAATTTACACCAGGATTGACAGGTAAAGTCTATTTGGAGAAAGGTTTTGTGGCCTGAGGGAGGCTTACCAGGTTTACCGGCAGGGTAAAAATGGTGAACAGACTCAATAGCTTGGACTACCTATGAATCTATTATTCTTTAAGGGCTCTTTCTGCCAGGGAAAAAAAATCATTCACTAGTGGACATAAACCAAAAGCAGCTGTTTTCTTTAACTGAAATGTACTTTAAATGTTACTGTCTGGATGCAGTGACACTGCTAGTTTGAGAAAGTAAGAATGTGCAGCAATTATAGTAGCAGATCTATACACCCCTACTAGCATACCCATACACCCCTACTAGCATACCCATACACCCTTACTATCTTTCCCTTTTTAGGAAATCATGATTGCTTGTTAGCAGTTTACTTATCTGTAAAGCTAGATGAACAGAAATGAAAACTGGAATTTTCTACACAAGTCACTGGTAAAGCATGCCTTGCATGGGAAAAAGACTAGTAGATATTGATATACAGATCCCTTTGCAAACTGTGTATATAAAGCTTAGTGGCACTTATTTCAATGACTGTTTTTACATGTTGAGTCCTGGCCACTAATTGGCTAAGTAACATGATCCATGGTATAATGTACACTAACATACAAAATTGTGTTTGGTGAAAGAAATGTTGGTTGAATGACAAGAACATAACTTGTCACACTGGACAACAGATTCACCTTCCTTCCACATTTTCCATACTGTTTTAATATGAGAAAGTCTTTGCTTAATATTATATCAAAAGTTAAATCAGGGGTTATAGGTGCAGGTTGCTACAGTTTTCCCAGAAGTGCTTGAATGTCTACATCTGTAGGGAGTTACTCTTTTTGTTATCATGAATGCATATTACCTCCATTCTTTCTGATCAATGCTACTTTTGTGCTTCCAAAAGCACAGTTGCATAAGTATATCTTCCATACATCCCTTTATATCCCTCCTGGAGACAATATCTCAACCCTTGAAGATATTCTCTCCTGGTTCTCTAACATCACTAATGAAAATATAATCCTGAGTGATATTAATATTAACTGGTCAACAATTCACTCTCCTACAAACTCACTTAATATAAACTTGTACAATTTCACTCAGCTTATTAATTCAACAACTATGCCTTCCAAGAACTTCTTTACTGGAAGCACCCTGGACTGGATTCTAGTTTCTCATCCACATTACATCTCTGATAGTGGCACTCTGCCCGATCCATTAGGCGACCACTTCCCCACTTTTGCCTACTGTCTTCCCTCCTCCATACAACTAACTCATACCTACACCTTCACTCACTGTCTAAAAAAACTTTAATCCTAGCATATTCTCAAATGCACTAAAAAAATGAACTGGAACCCACTAAAAACCCTTCCCTTAGAAAATGCTGTTACCTACTTTAACTCAGCTTTCCTCAAATTGCTTACCTCCTTTGTCCCTCTGAAAACAAAATGCATAAGAAGCAATCCTGTACCTTGGCTAACCAAAAATACCTTACTAGCCATGTGATTCCAGGATAAAGCCTGGAAACGCTACTCCAAAAATAAAACTATCACCACCCTTAATGAATTTAAAACACTTCGTAACAAAGTAAAAAAACTTATTATCTTAGACCGCAAAGCCTACTTCTCTACACTCCAAACCAACCATAGCACCAACCCCAAAAAATTCTGGCATGGAATCTCCTCCCTTCTCAACTCTGACAAAAAAGAAAACCCCTGCCCTGATCCAGATGCCTCTGACTTGGACTTAGCCACCCAATTTAACACTTTCTTTATTGATTCCATAAGTAAACTTACATCATCCTTCACTTCCCATTTGGCTTCCCCACCCTTATTTCCACATATCCCTCCCTCCCCTAGCATCTCCTGCTACCACGTTCCTTCTTTCTCCTTCAACCCCATCCCTACAGCCACCATAAAAAAATTCTACTAAGATTGAAACCCAGCTCCAATGCCCCTGATGATATATCCTCATATTTCTTAAAAGTCGCCACAGAAGGCATAGCTCTTCTTATCTGCATTCTTATAAATCGATCTATTGCTGAATGTCAAGTTCCCCAGCTCTGGAAAAAGGTCTTTATTATTCAACTCCATAAAGGTGGTAATAACAATAATATCACAAACTTTCAATCTATCGCTATCTTATCCCCATTTCGAAACTTCTCAAAAAATGCATCCATCTACAACTTCTACCTTACCTCATAAACAACCAGCTTCTAACCCCTACTCAACATGGTTTCAGACCCAGCCACAGCACTACCACAGCTCTCCTCTCCTTCCTAGAAACAGTTAATAAGGCCTGTGACACTGGCCACATCGTGTCCACTCTCCTCCTTGACCTCTCTAAGGCATTCAACACTATCTCTCATAACCTTCTTTTCACTAAACTCTCCAAACTAAATCTATCCCACTCCTCTATTAACTGGTTTATCAGTTACCTCTCATTCAGGCAACAAGTAGTCAGATAGAAAAAAGCCACCTCCCCTTTTCTCGATACTCTCACAAGTGACCCCCCTGAGTTCAATTTTAGGCCCCCTTCTATTCAATATATTCATAAACGATTTCTACCAAGCCATCCCAAATCCCAACCTTGTCCAATATGCCGATGATTCAACAATAATCTGCTCTGCCTCTTCTATACCCACCCTAGCTAAATTAACCCAAGATGCCTTCTCCTCTACTGAGCAATGGATGATGGACAACCAACTAGCACTCAATGCTACTAAAACTAAACTCATGATATTTACTGCTTTCAAAACCACCACTCTAGATAAAACCTCATTCTCAGTCACCAGTCAAAATAATATTCCTCTCGAAATTGTCTTTAATGCTAAACTACTAGGAGCCCTGATTGATGACCAGCTAAGGTTTGATAATCATCTACAAGTAAATATAAAAAAACACACAAAAAAATAGGCATGCTTTACCTCCAAAACCGTTACATCTCTCCCTCCACTACGGTCACCCTCGCCATCACTTACCTTATCCCATCCCTCCTATATGGTGTCTCTATCCTTACTAACCTGCAGTTCTCCATCAAGACTAAACTCTCCTCTTGCTATAATAACAAAATTTGCAACCAGCCATAGATCCACTTCCCATCACTGCACCACCCTACACCAACTGAATTGGCTTGAGCTGTCCAATTACCTCATCTATATTCAACTTGTCCAAGCACACAAACTTATTTTCATTCCCTCTCTCTGGTCCTCTCTTGCTACCATCTTTAAAATATACCAACCAAATAGATTTTTGAGATCTAATTCCTAAAATCTAATTGAACTGCATAAACCTGCCCGTCCACCAGGCAAACATCTAATGTCCTTCTCTCTAGCACACCACTGGAATTCCCTACCACCTCTCATCCACACCACTAGCAGCCTCTCTTCATTCAAAACCTTACTTCACACACACCTAACTTCACTATGGGAATGCTCTTGTTCCCATCCCACATAATCTCCCTACACTATAGCTACTCTCTATAAGCTATAATTCACAATAGCCTCCCATTGTTTTGTACCCCTAATAAACTCTAGGAATTAGCATAACTCCTTGAATGGTACAATTTAGTAGCCTAGAAATTAGCTGCATGAATTAGCATAACTGTTAAAAAATTTAGACTGTTTGTGTTATTGCATTGTGCTAATATATTAAAATGTTATAACTTTGACTGTTTGTAAATATTACTCTTATTGCATTATACTAATATGTGCACTCTACTAATATCTGTTTTTCTATTTGTTTAATTTTGCTTCATTTGTGCACATTACATTTCTCTAATAACTTACTCTTATGTTAAATCTGCAATTTGAAATTTTCTGGAGCTTTTCTCCCCAGGACTCCATTGAAAATGGGCTCCGCATGGCCCGATGGACTATACTGGCAAACAAACTATAAATAAATAAATAAATAACAGTAGACATTTGAATGATTCTGCTATAGTAGCCTTAGCTGGATTATATCCTCCCAAGGATATACCAGTCAGCCAGCTTCCAAAGCTTCAGGGTACCTTTCACATGCCCAAACTATCAGACAAATAGAGCTGAGTTGACTAAAAGACAGGTTTGGGAGCCAAGCCTTCAGTACTTTCAAGCCAGCTTAGAGAGGGAGGCTATGCCCTGAGAGGACACTGTCAGATGCAGCAAAAACAAATGCCCATACTTTGGAAAAATACCCCAAAAAACAAGGGGGTGGTGGCAGGGAGCAGCTACTGCAGCAGTGACCATTTGAACATCTACTGTTATGGTAAGTATACTTAAACAACTCTTCTATGTTCATCATATTGATCACTGCTGCAGTAGCCTAAGCTATATAGGTAGATTACCATAGCTTAGAATATCTAGGAGGTAACTGGAGAAAGATCCAGGAGCCCTTTGAGAATGGTCTTAGCAAGGCTGACTGAGATCTAGGAAAGGAATCTGGCTTGTAGTGCTTTGTTAAAGTCTGTACATAGGACCATGTTGCTGCTTTTAGAATCTAGAGTCCAACCTTTTCCATGCCATATATGAAGCCAAGGCACTGATATATTGTGCCTTGACCTTGCCTGGAACAGTTTTGTTGTGGTGGAAATAACAAAAGGTAACAGCCTGAGACAACCACTTGGAAATAGTCTGTTTTGATCCAGATTGTCTCTTCTTTTTGCCTTTAAAAGAAATGAACGACTGATCAGAAGTTCTGAAAGATGTTCTACCAACTCAGTAGTTGAACTGACTATGGACATCCAAGGTATGAATTCTCATTTTGCCCTCATTTTGGATTCAGAAAAGAACACAGTGAAATAAATAGTTTGGTTTAAAGTAAACTCAAATACTACTTTAGGCATAAAAAAGGATTAGTTCTGAAGGAAACCATGTCTCTGTAGAAAATGAAGTAAGTTTGACCCGCCACGAGAGGAACTCAGATGCTCTTCTTGCAGAGGTCAGAGTAATCAGTAAAACTGTTTTCCCTGTTAAGAATCTGAAGTAAGCCAGATGAGCTGATTCAAATGGGGTAAGAGTTAGTTTCTACTATACAAAATTAGGATCCCAAGGAGCAGCCACCATTTTTTGTCTTGCATGTAATTCTCCTTTCAAAAACATTTTGACATGAGAATGCATTGAAAGAAGGGAACTATGGGCAGACATGCCGAAATGGCTGGCAAATGAACCTTGACAGAGGAGTAAAACAGGCCATATGAAAGTAACATACAAATATTCTAAAACCATAGAAGCACAAGCCTTAAATGGGTGTTGGTTCATTGCTGGCAACAACTAAATTCTTTTCTATTTGAGTATATATGATATTCTAGCAGCAGGATTTCTTGCCTCCATTGATACCTGATGCACATTCTCAGTAAGCAGGTGACCAAAAGGTATTAAGACCATATCATCCAGGCAGTTAGTTGAAGTTGTTTTGGGGTCAGGATGCATCAAACACCTTTGCTCTTGTGTGAGTAGATCCAGTCTGTGAGTAAGCTTTTGGTAACTGCACCTGGCCAATTCCAAAAGAAGAGACAGCCACTGTTGGATGGACCAGGAGGGTGTCACCACAATCATTTTGAGAGATTCCTTCTGAATCTTCAGAAGTACCATGGATGTCTGTGGAAAGGGTGGAAAAACCTACAGGAGCATTATTATCTAAAGAAAAGAAAAGGTGTCTGTCTTTCGAGCTTTCTTGTGTGGTACCCTGGAGCAGAATTTTGCCAGATGATTGTTCAGGGGGGAAGACAAAAGGTCTCCCTGAGGAACTCCCCCACAGACTGATCAAATCTTGGAAGACCCCTTATCTAGGTTCTATTTGTAAGGGTATGTCTTTGTCCTGCTCAGCCTGTCTGCCACACAGTTTTGGTTTAATGGAACGTAGAATGCCTTTAGGGTGTGATTGTGGTGTAAAGCTATATCCCATGCTAATATGGTTAGTCTGCATAGGGGCTAAGATCTGGCTCCCTTTGTTTATTTATGTACCATATCACTGTGTTATTGTCTGTCACTTCTTGAAGAGGTCCTTGTGGACCAACAGTGATTCAGAGAGTTGAGTGCCTTGAAAACAGAAAACATCTCTTTGATCTTTATGTGCTTTGATCTGTCTTTGTTGTCCCAGATACCTTGGACTTTTATCCCTGTGATACTGCTTCACAAGCAAAGTCCAATGTGTCTGAGGGGAATAACTGATTTGGAGCTGGAGGGAATTCAAGAATATTTAATGTCTCTATCAAGTGATTTCTCTTCTCACAAATCCCAAAACTGGAATTTGAAAAGCTAAATTGTGTTGCTGCTGAGATCAGAGACTTCAGATGCCATTGCATCTTTGTCATATGGAGTCTTGAAAGAGGTATCATAAAAATAATTTATACCACGAGACCCAGGATCCTGAGGTATCCCCTTGCAGAGACCAACATCTGAATGGAAAACCCACTTTAATACATTTAATTATAAATCTATTTTATTTTCCTGTGGAAGAAAATCAATAAGGTGTATAGCAGACACCCCAGAAATGCACTTCTGTGTGATGGAGTTAAAAAAAGTGTGCATATTCTTATGAAATCCCAGTTTGTGGTCTCATGAAATCCCAGTCTGTGGAGAAGATCTCTCACCCAAGTGAGAGATTTGTGGCACTTTGAAAAAAAAAAAGACTCTGCAAAGATAAGCAATTTGTCTAAATATGGAAAGATGTGGATACCCTGTAGCCTGCAATGGCCTATAATAGGAGCTAGACATGTTGTGAAACCTCTTGGAGCAGTGGATAACGCAACGGGAAAGGCAGAGAAATGATAATGAGATCCAGAGGCACAAATCGGGATGAACAGGTATAAGATGCTAAGCATCTTTTAAATCTTAGATTACTAAAAAGCTCAAATGAGGAAGAAGGCATAGGAGATTGTGGAGTAAAACCATTTTGAACTTGGGCACTATCACATATTAGTTTAAGAAAGAAAGATCCAGAACTGTCTCCAGGAATTTTTTTTTTTGATACTAAAAACATTCTTGAATAAAAATCCTTTTGCAATCTAGGAAGGAGGAAACGCTTTAATACCCTGTGACAGCATGCATAGTAGGTAGATGTGGAAGAATTCCCAAAAAAAGAGGAATTTTATCCCATTGCCATTTGTAGCCTTGCTGAAACAGCCTCAGAACCCATTTGTCTGAATCTGTCTGCTACCAAAGACAGAAATAGACATTCAGGCTTCCTGGGGGTGGGTGTGGGGGACAAGGTCCCCTATATAGTAATTCTGCCTTATTTGGCTGTCATTTGTTCTGGGGGGGGTCCTGTTTTTTTTTTTGGAACCTTCCTGCCATTGCTTTTTAAACATCTGCTTACCAGCATTCTACTGTGACTGTTTATTTTGTTTCTTAGCAAAAGTGGATGAGGGAGCAGAAAATCCCTTGGAAATGTTCTAGAAGGAGAGCTGAATAACCTGAGAGATTCCCTGAATCAGCTTATGTCTCTCATTACATTTTTTGATAACCTCTGCAGCAAAGGGTCCAAAAACAAAATCTCTTACTGAAGGAGAATTCAAAATTTAATTTTTACATATTCCGGGAGGTTCTGAGAATGCAGCCAGGCAAACTTCCTCAACACAGTACCAGAAGCAACAGTTCTGGATGCAGTATCTACATGGTCATATACACCAGAAGAAGTTAAGCCACACAAAGCTGATCTTACCTCACAACAGGGAACTGTAGATAAAACATTTCTCATACCTTCACAATTAGAATAAACTTTAACATAACAGCCTGACAATTTAAAATTGTAAAATTAGTTGGTCAGTTGTTAATCAGTTGTTAGTTGTTAATTGCTATGTATTTTTTGACTGTTAATGTTTTTGTATCTTTGGGAATTCCTTATCTTATGTTATTTTGTAATATGAATTCTTCCAATAAAATATATTTGAAAGAAAAAGTAAATAAAATAAAATTCTAAAAATCAAAGTTTCAGAAGTAAAAACTTTTACTCAAATGATCACTAACATTTCCATCCCTTTCAGAAGCAAAAATATTGAATTAACAAAATATTTACTATTAGCTGAGCTGAACTAAGGCTATAGCTGTTGGGTCAGGTCTGGGATTAATATATAAAAACTTGAAACATTGAGGAACTTTGTAAATTCTATCTCCTTTCTTAGGTGCAGTAGACTGGCTGTCAAGGAATCATAGGGTATGATAAACACATCCTGCAGTGCTGACACCTCCGGGGACAGTGGTGGATGAAGGTTCTGAAAATTGTAATTGCAACAACTCATAGTATTTTCTGAGAGACTTAGAACCCTCAGTTCTCTCCCAAAGAAAACACAGGTAAATTGTGAAAATAGTCTCAGAGAAAGAGAATACCTCACAGAGACATTTAGATACCACGCCCTCCACTAAATCTGAATCAGAAATCTGAGGACAAAAACTATATTTGTCCCCTCATATTCCTCTCCAGATTGAATTTCTTCGATCTCTTCAGGGAAATAAGAAACTCTTCTTCATTTATGCAAAACCACCTTATAAGAAGGGTCAGTAGTCTACATAAGACCATGAGCCAAACCTAATAAACTACTCCAGTCCAATAGAACTGTCACAGGAGAAGATAAATGTTTAGTTTTCCATTTCTTTTTGGCAGTAAAGTAGGGGCAAATAGGTTTACTAATGGCAGCAACAGCTTTCCCAGGGATGGGTACAACATTCCAGTTAGGCAGAGACAATGACCCTTTACCTCCTCTCAAGAACAACAACAATGGTTCTTCCTTGCCCACAGAGGGGACTCCAAAAGCCGCAGAGGATGTAGCTAACCTCCTGGTCCACTGTGGGTGCATGGACAACACCAGAGGGATCCAGAGAAAAAGATGAATGGTCTGAGGAACTAGCTTTGGCCACAGTAGTCACCCACCTGTGGTTGAGGCAAATTCCTAGCCTGCTGTGGTAGCAAGAGCTATTTAGTTAATTTTTTATTTTTGTGGATGGAAGAACTGACCATGGGACCAGTAGTTTATTCCATGGACAAGCTGAAAATGGTGCTTCTTTCCCAGGGCATCTAAGCAGCACAAGTCATTAAAAATAGAAAATAGTTTAAAGTTACCTTTTCCCTCTCAAAACATAGTAAAAAGCACTTCAGTACACTTTGCCATCTCGCCAAAAAGTATAATAAACATAGTTTCCCACAGAAAAAAGTAGTTTTAAGTAGTGTAAACAATTTTAAGCTGACAAAAACAAAATTCAGCCATTAAAAGTACACTAAAGTCACATGATAGTATTCAAAAACACATATTCCTAGCTTAATAATACATGAATTAACAGCAAAGTAAGTTTAAACAGTAAAACATAAAATGTGGAAGATTTTTACCCTAAGAAACATATCTGCCCAGCAATGGAATAGCACAAGCCAACAACTGAGTCTCAAAAACCCACAGAGAAGCACTCTCTTCTGAGGTGAAAAGCTCTGAAGGACTCAAGCTGTCTAATGGTTTGGGTGTATGGAAGGTACCCTGAAGCTTTGGAAACTGACTGGCTGTTATATCCTTAAAAACAGTTGAATGTACCACCATGAATAGAACACAAATTTCAAATAAAAACTTTAATGCAACAACGCCAATAAAATAGGTAAGCAGGACATGCACTTTCGGCCTTAGCCTTCTTCAGATCCAGTTTACTAGGCCTAAGACTAAATATTTAAAAACTTAGACCAATCACTATCTTTTGAAAACTATTGCATCACTTCCTCATGCAGTAGTTGTCACTCAAAAGAACCACTCCTTCAGTTTACATCACTTCCTCATAATAACTGTCATTCATATGAAGCATTCATCATGGAAGCTGTCACTCAGATGAACACTCCCTTGGTTTGGGCCAATAGTGTTGAAGCTATTTCTATCTCCTCCCATTCAGACCACATTCTTTCAGAATCGGCTTCATCCATTTAAACCTGGAGGGAAACCTGCCTTTAGGTCTATTATCTATTTGAGTTCTTCTACCTCCATTCTATTCTGCAAGTCACCTCCTCTCAATGTTTTTTTTTACAATAGTGATGACCATAAACTTGAATGAGTGGGTGTTATTAAGCTTCACATGTGAATAGAGGGCATTTGTATCCACTTTATTCCGGATATCAGATAAATGCCACAGGATACAATCTTTTAGCATTCTGTTTGTTTTGCCTATATAATAGGCTGCATAGAGAGAGCATGTAGTGATATAGATCACATTTTTGGTGGTACAAGTAGCCTAACTTTGTAAGCTGTAGCATTTTCCAGTTTTCGGATGTTTTAAAATATTACTTGTATTAATCAAATGACAAGCCTTGCAGCAGCCACATTTCCTAGTGCCTCTACATGTACATACAATATTGCTTGCTCCTTTATTAATGCCATCTAAGTACTCAATCTCTTTATCAGATGACTTAACATCAAACTTCATAAATGTGGTCATACTCAGTAAGGAATCGACAAACTCATTTAGTGTAGCTTTGTTCCCTTCCCACAGAAGTTGTCCATTCCATCTGTTTCTGTCATCTGCAAACCATTGCTCTTCCCATTGTGCCAAAACAAAGGTTTGCTTAGCTGTTTGCACAGGGGGTGCCCATGACTACCCCCCATTTCTGACAGTAGTGTTTATTTCCATACATAAAGACATTGTTCTCTAACACTAACTCTAAAAGGCTACATAGAAGATCAACATCCAGTTCATGATCAGTGTAGTCTCTTATGGCCTCTATTCCATACTCATTTGGAATACATGTAAATAAACTGTTCACATCCATTGTCACCAGTAAAAGCCCTTCATATGAGTCTCTTAGTTCCATTATGTCAAACAATTGTCTTAGGAATTGTGCTGAATCTTTTAAGACTGTCTTTGATGCAGGTAGCAATTTGTTAAGCTCACCTTCTAGATAGATGGAAAGTAGCTCAGTTATCCACCCTCTACCTGCCACTATTGAGTTTGTTGATTTCTTACTGAGTATGACCACATTTCTGAAGTTTGATGTTAATTCATCTGATAAAGAGATTGAGTACTTAGATGTGAAGGTATATCTGGGTTTCACAGGCATCGATACTGCATTGTACAGAAAACCTATGTGGCCCAACCATATGTTGCGTTCCACCAGCATGCATCCCAGACACATTTTCAGGAATATAGTGGATAATCAAACAACATGTATTTCAAAGTTATGTACCAAAGAGGAAACTTTCCTGAAGGAACATAAGTAATTATTAAAAAATTCAAGGAGAGAGGTTATACTGAAAAAGCCACTAGGATCAATGCTATGAGAGCAGGTGAGCTGAGATCTACTAAAGGGAGACACTACTACTCCAAGTATCAAAGTTATGAGCAAACAAGTTCAACAGTATCAACTACAAATAAAGTAAGATGCACCCTAACTTATAGTACTGACAACAAGATGATATGTGATATCATTAAAAACTATTGGCCAGTATTGACATCTGATGCCAAAATAAAAGACATCATTGGTGATAATCCCAGCTTTGCTTTCAGAAACAAGAAGAACCTGAAGAGGCTATTATGCTATAAGGACGGCATTAATAAAGGAGTAAGCAATATTGCATATACACATAGAGGCACTTGGAAATGTGACTGGTGCAAGGCTTGTCATTCAATTAATACAACCAACATTTTAAAACATCTGAAAACTGGAAAATGCTATAGCTTACAAAGTTGGGCTACTTGTACCACCAAAAATGTGATATATATTGCTATATCCTCTTTCTCTCTCTGTGCAGCCTATTATATAGGCAAAACAAACAGAATGCTAAAAGAGCGTATCCTGCGGCATTTATCTGATATCTGGAATAAAGTGGATACAAATGCCATCTATTCATATGTGAAGCTTAATGACACCCACTCATTCAAGTTTATGGTCATCTCTATTGTAAAAGAAACATCAAGAGGCAGTGACTTGCAGAATAGAATGGAGGTAGAAGAACTTAAATGAATAATAGACCTAAGCACAGGTTGCCCTCCAGGCTTACATGGAATGGTACCATTGAAACCAATTCTGAAATAACGTGGTCTGAATGGGAGGAGATAGAAATAGCTTCAACAACATTGGCCCAAACTAAGGGACTGTTCATTTAAGTGACAGCTACCATGGTGAATGCTTCATATGTATAACAGCTATTATGAGGAAGTGATGTAAACTGAAGGAGTGTTTTTTTTGAGTAACAACTACTGCATGAGGAAGTGATGCAATGGTTTTCAAAAGACCGTGATTGGTCTATCCAAGTTTTTAAATATTTAGTCTTGGGCCCAGTAAACAGGATCTGAAGAAAGCTAAGGCTGAAAGCACTTGTCCTGCTTGCCTATTTTATTGGCATTGTTGCATTAAAGTTTTTATGTGAAATTTGTGTTCTGTTTATGGTGGTACATTCAACTGTTTGTTTTTAACTTACTTTGGATTTGGACTACCTTCAGTGGTGTGACTTTCTTTTTCTTGAGGTTGTTATATCCTTAGCTGGGTATAACATACATAGATTATGCTACTGCAGCAGTGATCAATATGATGGAGATCTAGGGAAAGATTGACAAAGGAAATCATACATCTAGAATCTAAGTGTAATTCTCACTTTCTTTGTATTCCCATGCAAAGACTGAAATCGGTCAGTTATCGGTGCACTACCCCATAAAAAATAAGCAAATAAATAAATGGGCACATGCATATATACATACATAAATACATATATACATAAATAAATAAATACATAAATAAATCTAGCAAGACTTAAACCTCAGTTGGTCTCAATTCGGGCTACTGCTGTAACTTGTCTACACCATTACCTTGGATGGCATATGTTTTTAATTCTACGTCTTCTTCCGTGAGTCTTTTTCACCCATGCTGTTAATCAAATCCTCTCTGTCATTAATGAAGGCAGATGCTGTTTCATCAGAAAGCCCATATTCCATTTTCTTTAGCTGAGGTTAGAGAGGAAATTTGGACAATGCAATGATCAAAAATTAAGTCAGCTAATCAAATTTAAATAAATACATGAAAAAGAAATAAATAAAATGGATGAAAAGTAACTACCTGTGGAAGAAAGTGCCCATTCGTACATCCTTGTAAACATTACATCTTGTCACTTCCACATAGGTGGTAATCTCCTCATAAGGGCATAACTAAAGTGCATCCACTATAAAATGTCTGGCCTGAAAGGACATGATACCTACTACTAAAATATTAAATTACGTCCCTTTCATCACTGAAATGTACAAAATATTTAACAAAAATATCACTGTCATTTTCTTACTACCACAATAACAACTTCAAAAACTGCAGCCCATCATAATGTAGTAGCACAATCCAAGACCAGCCCTCTGATTTATATCTCTGTGCATACATGAAAACGGAAGGAATCTGACTATACAGTATATTATTTAAAAATGTAACACGTTTCTTTTTCTAAACAATGCCATTGTATAATTAAAAAAATTAAAGCTGTGCCCTCTTAAACAAGCAATGCCCCTCAAATAGGCAAATTATGACTTATTCTTACCCCTTTTGTGGGGTATATATGGAACGTGGTATAGTGAGTTTTGTTGGTCTGATTTTTGAATCATTTTAACCACTGATACTTTCCAATGAATAGATGGGTGCAAAGTGAAAGAAAGAGAACTCTGGGTTACATACTATTTGACTGTGAGATGTTTTTTCACAGCAGAATTTCAAAATGTATAACTCATTTGTATTAGTATCTAGTGTCAATTTTTTCCAGCAGTCTTCTGGGACCATCTGTAGTCCATAAGTGTAAAATGTGGTCCCCTAAATGCTTTCTATTTGTTTTCCATTTTCCACCACTGGAACAAAGCTCAAACATATGCTTATAGAGATCTTTCTTTTCTATTATCTTGTATATGAAAACTGAACGTTTCATTTTCTGAGATATCATGTATCTTCCCTTTATCACACTGTTAACAAGTGCTCAGTTTTAGAACACACAAAACATCTTTTGTATTGGTTGTTTCTTCAGCATTCCAATCTATCCACAGATGATTGTCCATTACGCTTAAAGTTAAATTGTATCACTAGATAATGGAGTCCCAAATGTTTAACGTTAATGCCTGTCACTAGACAATGGAGTCCCAGGACTCTTTATATCTATCTTTGTGAGAAAAGGATGTCTGAATTGAAACAGAAGAGTGCTGTACTTAACATATCAGAGTCTTCTGTTCCACTTTCCTATACCACCACCACTACCAAAAGGCCTGGTATAAGGCAGATGCCTCCTGGTCATCTCTGGGAATGCAGCACAAATTCAAGATGAAAAAAGACATTTCACAATTGACAGTCTGTTAATTCAAACCCACTCTGCCCCCTTTGGGATGGAAGGGCTCCCACTCCTCTGCAAGTCAAAGTGCAGAAAACCCTGTGACTATTTCCCATTCCCACAAATGCAATGGAAGAAAGGATTTTTTTTATTTATAACTAAGCCAACATGAGAATGGAGAAAGGAGATTCTGCTGATAAGGATGACTACTATTAGTGGTACAGAGAATAAGCAAGCGGGGGTGGAGGTTAATAGAGAAAACTGGCAAAGGAACCAATGTACTGGGAGCAAATAACTAGGTAATAGAATGGGAAGAGGCCTAGAAGACATTTGGACTGCAGGCTAGAGACTGTCTTCCCTATCAGGTATTGATTTCAGTGTATAGGCAAAGACAAAGGATTGGTGAATCCTAAATGGAAGACCTGCTTTGGTAGAGTTTTTAGTTGAGTCTAGAACAGAAGGAGCTACTAAAAAGGGATACTTAGAGGGCATACAAAATATTGCATGACAGAAATCAATCAGAGGAGGTTAGAAAAAACTGGGTAGAGAGACTGCATAAGTAATTCACAAGGAAACAATTAGAGGGCATCTATATGGCTCTCAAATATGTTACAAAGTCTAAAATATTTATGACTTTTGCTTGGAAGTGTTTGCATAGATATTTTTATACCTCAAGCGGACTCTAAACAATTTTTCCTGAAGTTAATGGCAAATGTTGGAAATGTCATGAGGAAGAAAGAGGCAACTAAGAACATATGTTTTGGGAGAGTAATGAGTTGGTAGACTTTAAAAATTCCCTACAAGTACACTGTCAGAAATATTGGTTGAGCTAAATAAAGAAAAAAGAAGTTATGTCTTACCATAACATTCCATCTGTGTTTTAGATCTTTGTTCATTCATTACTATTAGGACCTCGGTTCTGTCCTCGGAACCAATACAGCAGTTTCCAAGCTCGCACCAGCCAAAAACTCTCAGCTAAGACCTACCCATAATGCCCCTCTCCTAGTTACTCCAGATCAAGTTTGCCCATCCCTATACAATAGATGTAGTAAATAGAAAAAAATAGTAGAAGGTTCTGTCTAAGCAAATACCCAAACCAGCAGTTCCTAAAGTCCACCAGGAATCCAGGCAGGGGGAAGAGGGGGGAGTAATGAATGAACAAAGATCTACAACACAGATGGAACATTATGGTAAGACATAACTTCTTTATCTGATGTTGTAAATCTTTGTTCATTATGTACTATTAGGACTGAGTCCCCAGCTACTTGAGTCCTGGGTGGCCCTAAGGAAGGATATTCCTGAGCATCATAGAACCAAAAGATGCTCGTCCCTGTAGGTCAAATCCAATTTGTAATGAGAGATAAAGGTATGAGGTCTTGCCCAAGTGGCTGCTACAAAGATATCATCCATAGAGGCTCTGGAATGAAATGCTATAGAAATAGCCATAGATCTGGTATAATGAGCCTTTATTCTGGAAGGTAAGGATAGCTCATTCTGTTGGTAGATAAAGGTAATTACGTTTCTAAGCCAGGAGGATAAAGTCACTATGGAAACAAGTTTACCCAGTCTGGGTCCTGCAAAGGCCACAAGTAATTGATCTGTTTTCCTGAAAGATTTAGTCCTGTCCAAATAACAACGAAGCTGCCGATGCACATCAAGGGTGTGCAAAAGGTACTCCCCTCTATTAGAATGGTGAGGGAAGAAAACTGGCAGGTCAATAGATTGGTTAATGGAAAATCAAGAAATGACTTTGGGCAAGAAAGAAGGGTCAGTACGAAGGGACACCCTATCCATGTGGAAAATCAAGTAAGGTTTCTTGACACTCAAGGCCTGCAGCTCAGATACTCTTCTCGCTGAGGTAAGTGCTACTAGAAGTAAGGTTTTCCATGACAAAAATTTTAAATCACATGAATTAAAGGGCTTGAAAGGAGGACCTGTGAGAGATTGAAGTACCAAAGTCAAGTCCCAGGGTTCTAAGGGAGGCTTGACTGGAGGTTTAACATGGAATACTCCTTTCAAAAAAGTCTTGAATAGGTGGTGTGACATAATCGAAGAATTATCAAGTCCATCATGACAATTGGCGATAGCTGTTAAATGTACAGTGATCATCAATGCTGAGGCTCCTGCATGTAAAAGAGTAGTCAGGTATTGTAGGATCTTTTGAATAGGCATAGAGAAAGGGTCTAAGTTCTGATCTTTGGCCCAAATAGAGAACCTAGTACATTTACTAGAATAAACTTTCCTGGTGGAAGGTTTGTGTGAAGCCAGAAAAATTTCACGAACAGGAGATGGGATGTCAGGCAGGCTGGCAATCATTGGAAGTGGAGGAACCAAGCTGTGAGCTTGAGATTGTAGAGGTTCAGGTGAATCAGTCCCTGAGGATGAGATAACAGGTCCTGGGAATGATTCAGGATCCATGGGCTGTGAATCAGATGAGGCCATAGAAACAGGAACCAAACTTGATGGGGCTAGTAGGGGGCAATGAGGATCACTTTGCTTCTCAACTTCTGAGCTTTCTGGAGAAATTTTGGAATGAGGGGAAATGGAGGAAAGGAATACAGAAGACCCAGGGGCCAATCATGCATTAGAGCATCCCTCAGTGGTTCCCCCTGAGGGGGTATCAGGACAAAGTAGCTTCTGCATTTGTAGTTTAGGGGGGAAGCAAACAGATCGCAACAAGGCTTGCCCCAGCATTGGAAGATCCGATCAGCTGTTACAGGGTTGAGGGACCACTCATGAGGCATCAGGATGTTCCTGCTCAGATTGTTCGCAATAAGGTTGGAACTCCCGGGAATGTGCATTGCTATAAGAAAGCAGTTGGAAGCTATCAGCCAGTGCCAAATCTTCATGGCATCTTGACACAGGGGGTAAGACCTGGTTCTGCCTTGCTTGTTGATATACCAGATGACTGACATGTTTTCTGACTGAAATGCAATGGTCTCAGAGGGTATGGATGCATGGAAAGCTTGCAACGCTAAGAGAACTCCCCTCAGTTCCAGGAAATTTATGTGCAAATTGGCCTCCATGGGGGACCAGGTGCCTTGGACCATCTTTCTCTGGAAATGCCCCTCCCACCCTAACAGGGAAGCATCCGTGGTCACTGTGGCTGTAGGCTGGGAAAGACAGAACAGTCAACACCAAAGATTCGTTTGTGGCTTCCACCACCATAACATTTCTTCCTTGCAATAGTTTGTAAGACGTATCGTGTAGTTGAGTGGGTGAGTTAGAAATGACCATTGTGCGGAAAGGAGCCACTGCAGGATTCTCATGTGGAGTCTCACCCGTGGTACTAACATAATGGCAGCCTCCATGGAGCCTAAGAATTGCAGTAAAAGACATGCTGGTACATAGGTCTGAGGAAGAAGGTCTTGGATTTGCTGTCTTATTTTTGAAATCCTGTGAGGTGGGGGAGAACCTTGACAGGATGTTGTGTTGAAGACTGCTCCAATAAATTCCAATGTCTTAATTGGGGACATTTGAGATTTGTCCTTGTTGATTGTAATTCCCAAGTGGAGAGCAAGACCTTGAGTGTAAGAGAGGCTGCAGACTAGGAGATTCCTGGTCAGAGCGGTAAGGAGCCAGTCGTCTAGATAGGGAAACACCTGGAATCCTTGTAGACAGAGATGAGCTATCACAACTGCCATACATTTGGTGAACACTCAGGGGGCTGTTGAGAGACCGGATGGCAGTGGCCTGAACTGGTAGTCATTGGCTCCCAGCCAGAAGCGGAGACATCTCCGGGAGTGGTGATCCATCTTTATGTCATAGTACGTGTCCTGGAGGTCTATAGAGCACATCCAGTTGTCCCTCCCTAGGAAAGGAAGAATGGACTGTACCATGACCATCCAGAATTTTTGAGGTTTGATAAATTTGTTCAATGGACTGAGATCCAGGATTGGTCTCCAGTCCCCTGTCTTTTTTGGCACTAAAAAGAACCTCGAGTGAAACCCGGATCCTGCCTGGTCTGGTGGGACTGGTTGGATGACTCTTTTTCTTAGCAGCTTTTCTATTTCTAAGGCTGCTAATTCCCTCTGATTGGGTGGTACATCGGGGATTCGTTTTACGGGTCTGGGAATTAAATCGAATGGTATTTGGTAACCTCTGGATATTATTCTCTGCACCCAAACATCTGTAGTAATAAGATGCCAGGTGGGTAGGTGTAGAGAATAACGACCCTTGACTGCTTCCAGAAGAAAGCAATCGGGCCGCTGCTCAGGAATACTGGTAGGGTCTGCCGGAGAAAGAATCTCTAGCGCCCTGGTTACGCAGACCCCCTCCACCTCAAAAGGGGCATCTTCCATATGAATTTCCCCCTCTGCCCCGGGGGGTTGTTCACCACGAGTGTCATGAAAAGATCCTTTGGATTTCTTGAACCACATTTTTCCTCCCTTCTGGTTCCTGGAGTAGGACCTCTGTGGGTAGGAAAAGTATATGCCCACAGCAGACAAGGTCTTTCCAACTTTCTCACTAAGTGCAAGTGTGTCTCGTACTTTGGGTCCAAAAAGGGCAGATTCTTTGACAGGTGCATTGATGAAGGAAGATTTAAAGGGGTCTGTGAAGTCACACAACCGCATCCAAACATTACATCTCATGACAATGCCTGATGCGGCAGCTCGAACTGCCCCCTCGGTGGTGTGAGATATCAATTGCATCGAGGAGTTTGAGATGGAATCAAGGGTAGCTATCTGCGCGGCAACAGTATCATGCACCTCATTAGGCAGTACCCCCACCAAAGAGGAAGACATTTCGGAAATTAGACCTATTTGGAGGCGAATAAAGTGTGCCAGATAGTTCAGCGACTGATTGGCGAAGGTCGGTGAAGCATAGTTCCGCTTTCCTAGTCTGTCTATGGTCTGGGACTCCCTGTTTGGAGGATGGACAGCGAAACTAGCTTCTGAAATTTCCTCTTGGGGCCCGCCGCCACAACCATAGAATCAACCGTCAGCTGCTTGGACCAGTGGGTCTGGTCTTCAGGTGTAGATAAAATTTTGTCTGGCCTCCAGGGGACAGGTTCTACATTATCTGGGGCCTTCCAGGCATGCTGCACAATGAGTTTAACAAGATCATCTTCCAGTGGGGTCACCCAGGAAGTAGATGGCCGGGCATGGAAGGCCTGCAAGAACACAGATTCCTCAGAAGAAGGGTTAGAGGACTTCCAGTCTCCCTGCTGCTTGAGGATTTTGAGAATGTCTCCGAATGAGATGTCATCTGGGGGAGACCATGGGGACCCTTCCCTCAATCAGTGTCTTGGGTGATAGATTCCTCCGGGGAATCAAGGTGTTTCCTCTTGCACCATTTCTTCCAGGGTGGCTCCCCAGTGGGATCTTCTGAGGAGGACTCCAGAGAAGGGGTTCCCTTCAAAGGGGGTTCTTGTGACTCCCATGCCTGGGGTCCCAAAATAGAGGGTTGGGAGAGGTGCATGCTATGAGGGGGTTCTGATGCTGATGTCATTAGTGCTGACTGCAAGCCTTTGGAGTGAAGGATCCTGTCCATCACCTGGACAGTAGACCCGCCCGAGGAGGGATGGGAGCCCGGAACCGGGAAGGACAACCTCGGAACCAGGGTCACACCCTGGCTGAGGAGCCCACCTCCAGGTAAGGAGCTCTGAGAGAACTGGAAGCTGTTGGAGCCATGGACATAGACGGCATCAGTGAGAAAATAGGCGCCGGGCTAGGTACCAACGTAAGGATGGTCCAAGCACTGCTCTGAGAGAGCATCGGCTCCACTGGAGCCAATGCAGCAAGGGTGGTCAGTGCTGACAGGGGAAAAACTGCTGTCAGAGCCAAGACAGTATGCACAGGAGTGGACATTGGTAAAGGGATCTCCGGGATCTGGGTAGAGGCCAGAGGAGGATAAACAGGGGAAGATGTAGTAAAAGATTCCGAGCCAAGAGAGACAGAAGGTCTAGCTAGAATGGGCAATCCCCTAGATGCCAGAAGCTGGTCCACAACCCACACTGGATCTAATTCAGAAAAACTCCTAGTGGATCTAAAGGAGGTTGCTGTAGGTGAATCAGATCTTTCTACTTAGCTTTGAGATAGATGGCTAGCACGTCTGACTAGGAATGCAGCAAACGAGATCTGGAGTAACTAGGAGAGGTTCATTATGGGTAGGTCTTAGCTGAGAGTTTTTGGCTGGCGCGAGCTTGGAAACAGCCATATTGGTTCCAAGGACAGAACCAAGGTCCTAATAGTAATTAATGAACAAAGATTTACAACATCAGATTGATTTTTTGAGCTGGGATACCAGATCTGAATTTCCTAGACATAGTATGGCCTTGTTAAATTTAATTCTGGTTGCTGCCAAAAAACAATTACTAGAAAATGGAAAACAAAGTCTAAACCAACTGTATTTGAAGAACCGAATGTTGTAACAGAGTTAAAATAACTGTAAGTGGGATCTTTAGAAAAGGGTAGGAGCAAATTACATAGAAAAAATGGAAATTGTGGGAGCAATACATGAAGAATAATGTTTTAGATGAGGAGTGATATTTAAGGGAAGGCACTGATGTGCACTATATGTAAAGTTGGATTGATGATAATTGTATAAAAGAATATATGTGACATATAATATTTGTAACTGTGAACTTGTTAACATAGTTTGCTTTCTTTTATATAAATGTCTGTTTGCCTATGTCTTACGTATTAATTCAATAAAGGTGTTAAAAATTTTTTTTTATGATTCAAAAGTAAAAGAAGGACAGGATCAGAGTACAGAAGTCTGTTTCACAAAATGCTAAGCACAAGGACAACGTGCAGAAGTCTGATTCAGAAATTGATTAGTCTCAGTCCAAAACAATGCTGCTGTTAGTCTAAATGAACACCTTTCAGTAAGGGGTTTATTCTCTTACAGTTTAAAGTGAGTGCAGACCTTTATTTTTCTTAAAGACAGACAGTTTCTGGCTATGCTATGTTTGTATTCATGTCCTTATTGATGCCAACAGCCTATCACTGCCACCAATTTCAGTTTTTCAAGTATAATTTTAGAGTCAATGTTAGCTTTCAATTGAAGTGCCTTACAAAAATGGACTCCATAAAACATTGGCAAGTGGCACTCTGGGACTTGTGAGGACTTATCATTTAATGATCTTGCTACCAGAAAAGGTCAATCATGATCTCAGACTGGAAGTAGTAAAGACTGAGTATTGAACAAAGCTGAATGTTGTGTGAAAGCATAAAGAAATCAAGTACCCGTGAGTGAATGCTTGTTTTTTCAGATTATATGTATTGTATTTTGACTGATGTACAAATGTCAGACGCATAAGCACACCTTTTGCAGACGTCTTACAGTAGAACAAATAAATCTTTACAGATCCTAATAATCCAAGGATGTGAATGATGAATGCAGTAAAATATTCTTTCCAACTGAAGGCAACTATTTAAAATTACACCACAGTTACTAATGAATCATTTTACTGTATAGACTACAGTACTGACCTTCTTCGAATAGTGGACCTGAATGCTTGACTTCACATAGTGCTGTATCAGAACAATCACTTTATAAATGTGTAAACAAGGGCACTTGCATTACACAATATGACAAAATGGTGCAATGAAGTCACATTTCTTTGCTGTTACTTGATGTTTCCTAAAATATGCCCTGATTAGAAGGCATTACATTAAGTAATACTTGTCACATTAAATGTAAGTTAATTAATTGTGATATTACACTTTCTTAATATTCAGAAGAATATGTTGTAACCTGTAAAAGTACTGCATTTGTAAGACATGATAGCATAAATGCAAATAAAATGAGAGGGAGAACTGCACTTAAAGAAAAGAAAATGTGTTTAATAGACTGGCAGGTTTTGCTCAGTGCTGGGCCAGCAGGGACAGTTTGTTGGGACTGTAGGATTACTATGTGTACTTGCCTTAAGCATCCATCCAAAGTCAAACAATAAATAGAAACCAAAGCAACTGTTCAATCTGTCCTTGCTAACAGATATGCTGTGGAAAAGCATTTTTTTTCAGAAATGTGGATGCAGCTCTTAACCCTTTCTGTGATTTTTATCATATAATCTTTCCAGAAGCTTCGTCGCTTATGATCTGATGATGAATTAGGAGGCAATTGCAACACTACATACTACATAAAAAAGAGAAAACCACACCCAACGGTGCAAAAGGATGGATCCCCGACAGTGACTTACAATCGGGGATGGTGTAGTGCTAAGTAGCATTTTTGCCAATACCCCTAGCCTGTGGGTGGGGGGGGGGTGTGTGTGTGAAACAGAGCTTCCATCAAAGGACTAGTAATTTTTAATGGAGACCAAGGACTCTTGTCCAGTGGCACATGCATACATAATACACATTTGGTATTGAGTAGGATTGTTGGTAGGGCATAACAAAAAGGTTTTCATAGCTCTCAGGGTGGTGCTGCACTGGGCTATCCTGATCTCCTCTCCATCAGTTTATACACAGACGTCTTGTTTTGCAAGATCTCAGTCCATGAAGAACCCAGGGAGGTACCAGGGGTGTCACAGAAGAAACTAAACATTGGACTCAGGGACACAACTGATGACAAATGGTTACAGTGAACCAAAAAAAATAATCCTTTGCATCTTAGGTTAGCACTAATTCAGTCTGAATTTGTCTTAGAGTGATTATTCAGTACCTGAGGCATTTTTTACTATATGTTTCCATTGTATATTTTTTAATGCAAGCTTGCCTATAAGCCTCCAACCTATTCATGCCCCAGTAGATATAACAGTCACATGGTTGAATCACATTTGCATATAATATCCGGAAGATATTGGCCTAAATATTGCTTTTTATGCATCATTTTATAAACATTATGCCATGCAAACCCTCCTTAATACAATCCGTTCATTCATATTTCTAGTTTCCTAGAAGGAACGTTACTGTGACATATTACAGAACAAAAGGGTAGCTACCAATAGCAGGAAAGATAAATCTCTTGCTCTACAGTAATCCTCATTACAAGCTTCATTATTAAGATTACAGGCTACCACTGTGAAATGACTAATAGTAAGAGTTGAGACATCCCTCCAGAGATAAACTGCAGATGGATTCAAGGATTTATTGAGTTTAAAAGCCAGAGTTGGTCCACTGATCATAATCACCTTGCCAGTCTCCATGGAGCCATTCCCTTTCATAGGCCATGTATCACATATCAGCAACTGTGATTCTGTATTTTCATAGTGGTTACACCCATATCTGGGATCAATTTCCTCACAGGCCAGAGAGGCAGACAATCTGAAACTGTTTAGGATGAAACTATAAAACTTAATGACAAGTGGTTAGGCTCCTGCTGGTTTTTATTGTTTTCTACTACAAACTGACCTATCACATTTTTCTCATAACATGATACAGTTGTTTTCTGGCCTCCCTGTCTACATGATTTTACAGCAGGAGAAAGATGGAAGAAGCAGTTGTTTTATCTGTGACCTTCCTAACACTTCCCTACCCCAAACATAGTACAAACTCAGTAGTGGTAGGTAGAGGGTAGTATGATTTAGCAGCAGGCCAGTGGGTGAAAAGTATAGGGAGCAATTGCTTTTTACATACTGTTCCTAATATCTCCCTACATATTCAGCATTTCTTCTTCTAATGTGTGCTTACTGGGACTGAATTCCTGTTTACTCAGCTTCACAGAAGCAAAATAACTTGATCTTCAAGTATTCTCTCCATTTTACCATCCTACTCATAAGTAAACTACAGCTTATCCCATCTGTTTAGTACTGTGCATGTATTAGGTACATGTTGTGTGTTTGGACTTGATGTTTTTTGTTTTTCTAGGTGTATCACAGAGCACCTATATGAATGCAGGTATAGCTAGGGTTGATGCATACTGACTACTTTGCACATCAATACATAGGAGATGACCGTGATTTATGACATTATTTTAGCTTGCTATTATATCAGATATTACATACTGTCAGAGAATGCATGTTCATCTTTAATATATCTATATGTCTCTGTATTACTTTGCATTTTGCTTTTTGCACAAGTCATGGCTGAAAATGGGCTAGTTTGGATCAGGCCAACCATGCAGCTATTAACCAAATAAATAAACATATGTATATAGTTTCAAAAGCCAGGACAGACTCTGTTATGGCAATTCTACAAGATAGCTTTCACAAGGAATTCCTGTAATGTTTCCCATTCCGCAGTCTTTGAATGATCTTCTGCTTTTCAGGAGCATCTGTAAAGTGCAAACTGTTGTGTGTTTTCCTTAAAGTAAGGCTGGGTACTTGACATAAAAACAGATGACACATGGAAGACTTACAACCACTGGTGTGCAACAGAAATTAATGAAGGAAAGGAAAGGAGACAGCAAAGTGTTTATACCTGCCTCTTTTTTTATTTTGGATTTACCATTCTCCTTCCACAAGTATGGCTACTTGATAAAAAAAGGAGCATTAGAAGTATTGCCTATATATGCTGATGTAGGCATGAGGTACCATGTGATCTCAGTTGAATTACTACTGAAAAACTGTGGTAGTGACTGATTTACTGCCAGGGTGTTAGTTCACAACATGCAGCTCACAGCAAGAGCATATATCAAAGATCTGTGGGGTACTTTGTACAACTGTATTTCATCCTCTCTGCACTTCTGATATTTCATTTACCACATTGTAAATACTGAGTATATAATATATATAACATCTGTTGTAGATCCTGTTATCGTCAATACATATTGTTTAGTGTTCTTTTTTACTATGGAATTGCAAACAAATCTGTTTTTGCTGTCCTTACTTTATCTTTCAGCTGAACCTGAAACTGATGCATTGTGATCAACATTCTACCACAAATAATGTAACTAACTAACTAACTAACTAACTAACTAACTAACTAACTAACTAACTAACTAACTAACTAACTAACTAACTAACTAAATAACTCATATCACAGAAGCGCAGAGCCTGCAGTAGGAATTACCGGTACTGGTTACATGCATTTGTAAGGTGCTTCTGGGCCTGTTCATTACATTTTTCAGTTCTACATATTAAGATAAAATGACATTCCTTTGCTGATAGGGAAAGCAGAGGAAAGGAGTGTACTGATAAGAGTATAAAGAGTTAATCTAAGCCCAGATCTGTGAGTAATTTTAAAAATTCCTGAAGGCTTACTACATGTTTTTTGAGGGATTAAACTTCAGGAACTGCTTCCACTGACAGCTTTGAAAAATGTCAAGTAGAAAAAAAAACAAGAGAGAATGTATGGTCTGTCATGACTTATGGCCTGTACGCTGTAGCTTTTAAGAGATTCTTCCACTGTACTACTTGTAGAGATGTTTACAGTGTCCTAGAAGTATTCTATCTAGGGAGAATTTATGGCATTTGATAAGATCTAAAAATCTTTGAATAGAGTAAAATTACTGTATCTGAAAGAAGATTTATTTTTAATTTTCCACCATACCTCCATATAACAACCCCCACTCCTTTCTGGGAGATCTTTTTTCTGAAAGTCATTAAAAATATTTGTGTGTTGTAATGTGTAAACCAGTAAATCTAGCAGTGCTTGCCGTGTCTGGGACCTATGTATGTAGCTATACAATTGATTATATTTCTTCTGTATTTTTCACAAACCACTAGCAGCATCAGTATTTCTCTTGCAACATGAGATAACAATCAGAATCTGTGGCATGGTGTTCTGTGCAATCATACTAGTGCAACATACGCATTTAGACACGCTTTTGTTGTTGTTGTTTGTCCTTTCAGTGCGATAATAGTTTTTGGAAGGCTGCTTTCAGATGTCTTAGGAGAAATAAATGCAGGTGTCTATTGCAACAGTTTTTAGAAGGCTGCTTTCAATCACCTTAGGGGTAATACATTTATTTGCTGCTTTAAGTTATTCTGTTGCAATGTTCATACCAGGCAGAAGAGAAAGCCAAGTAGGTGACTGAACAATATAGAATATGAACAATGATGCTAATGTTGATGTTGTATCACAGGTCTGAGAAGCACAATGCAATCAGATGTATTTTAATTATGCTCCAGTATTACAAGCAATTATCTGAATCTTTAAAGAGCTGTTACATGGCTTGAAACTGCCAGTGACTTCACCTGTGCCCTCACTGAATTATTTAGAAAACATTCCTTCTGCTCACATCTAGTTCATCTGTTACCTTCACTGGAGTTGAGAGCTTTGATGGCAGGTCTTGAGGTTGAGGTTATCAAATTGCAGGGTAAGATTTGTATTATTGTTGTCATTGTTTTATTATTTTCTGCATCCTTCCTTCATTTGACCTTTTACAACATCGGGATGATTGCAAAGCTGTTCTCCAACGTGCTTGTACACCTCACATTCTGTTTTGCCATAAGTCTCTTGCATCATCATTATTTATGGGTCTATATTACAACACCGGAGACACTGAACATCGAATGGCTTAAAGGCCGAAAATGCCGGACCTCAAAGTCGCTATTGTGGGGGTCTGTGCCCCCCCTCGCTAATTATATATACCAACTCTGAGATCGCACTACAGTGAGGAAAGGGCAAATATACCGATCTTCACTGTACTGCGGTCTCACAAAAAGCACATCATTGAATGGCATTTCTGACATTAAAGCTGCTCAATGTTCACCCTCTTCAATTTTATAATAGGAACCCTTATTTATTTATTTTTATTTCCTTATTTTCACAATTTAGTCATTTGGGTAAATTAAATAATATTAAACAAAGGGCCATATTCAGTCATGACTCGGGGCAAATGATAACAAATTTACAGCTGTATATACATATGAACAAGAGAAAATGATATCTTCATAGGTACTTATTAGGCTATTCATCTGTGAGATCATAAGAAGCCTAGTCTTAGATGTACCATGGAAGTTTTAACACTTATATTTTGCCCACAAATATCCTAGAGATGGGCCGAATACTGGAATGATGAGACATTTATGTCTCCTCTATCCTTAAGGAGAGGGTGCGACACTGGGGCTGAATTTACTGCTACCGATCCAGTCATATAAAATTATGCTTGAACAGAGTAAGAGAAGTACTCTGCTTTATGTGAAGTGGAAATCAGTTTCATAGAAGTCTCTGTGATACAAACCCGTCCTTCCAAAATACCCTATTTATTTTAGAAAACAGATCGAGATCCTTTGAGTGGGTGTTTATGATATCACTGGACTTGCAAATGCATAAAAGTTCTGACAGAACTGGGTCTATTTAAGCTCTATATGTAAGGCAAAGGTCATATTGTAGTAGCTCAAATGATACAGAGAAAAGGACAAGGCTTTGAGACAGTCTGCATAGTTTTTATGATTTAGGTCCTTCAGTTTTTTAGTGAGAAAGCATTATAGTCATTCCAGTTGTGACAACTATTTTGGCAGGCCAGGTAAATATTGAAAGGGGCATTATACTTGATGACTGGCTTAATGTGCTGAATACAGTTGAGCAATTACATGCCTTGATGAGGGTACAATATCTTTAGATATAAGCTGTATAATGAAAAATAACTTCCTTACAGTAGCAGTTCATTGTCAACACAGATTCCCAGATCCCTAAGTACAGGATCAATTTTTAAGGGTGTGTTGTCAATGTGATAGTTACATGGATCATCATACTTGCTGAAGGAAATGATTATTCACTTCATAGCATTTAGTTTTAGTCCATGGTTTTGATACCAGATATTTGTCTGAGACATTTCCTCTCAGATGATCTTGGTGTCTTCTGGGGAGTTTATAAAAGCATCAAGTTTGAAGTCATCTGTAAACCTGGTCAACCACAAACCCTTACATTAGCTTTGACCTCCTAGAAGTAAATGCCAAAGCGGAGTGCTCAAGGGCTCAACCCTGGGGTACATTGCTAGTGACAGGTCTTTTAGAGGAGATAGAGCTGACCACCTTAATTTCCTGGGTTGTATTTCTGAGCCAATTTGCTATCTACAAGATCCATGAATATTTATTATCTCAGCATTTTTTGTATTATAAACAACCATACATTGCCTAATAAATTTGAACAATACAGTCACTGAGAAATAGAGCAAAAAGAAACAAAATGATGATGATGATGGCAAAGATGATGATAGCAATGACAATTATCTTGAATTATATCCCCTAATAAAACAAAGGTTTACAAACTATAGGGAATCCCCTTCATTCATCCACCACAAAACCTTAGCTTGAAATTATCTCTTCACTGCTTAGTTATACTAGTTTATTTTCCAGGAGCTGTGACCTCCTTTTTAAAAAAGTTTACCACTGCAGCTTGCCACCATAGGTAAGTGATGTGTCCATATGCTATCATTTTGTCAACATAACTAATATACATGTAATTTTTTCCCCTTGCTTCTATGTAGGAAATTACTAATTATGCTATCCAATTCCACAGATGTCTGATTTTTTTACATTCTACTTATGGCACCACTTGCCACATCTATAGTTATAAAGGGGACGTATCCTCTTGACTCTGCAACATTCTGACATAGTTAATTGTTTATTGTGACTGTGACATTTTATCATTAATTAAAAGCACACGCACAAGAAACAGCTGATGTATATGCAAAAAAAAACCCCTTAAACTTGTGCAAACTTCACAATAAGCAGTGAAATGTACCAAAGTGCTTTTAGACAGCAGGGGATATATCGTTCTTATAACAACAGACATGATAACTGCTGCTGCAGCTAAAATTAAAAACTCAACTTACATGGGACCAGAAAACATTCCTGGTGGTTTCCCTCAAAAGAATCAGAAAAAAAAATAATTAAACTCCTATTAAGCATGTTAAACAAGGCACAACTTTGAATACTTTACACAAAGCAGTAAACTCAAAGATGTAAAAAAACCTTTTAAGAAAATGTTAGATTAATGCATAGCAAATTAAGACTTTACAACTGGTGAAAGGATGAAGCATTAAGAAGTCTCTTCTGTTATCTGTATCTGAAATATAAATTAATTTGCACAATGCACATGCATTTTCTACACTATTTAGCTTTTGCATTTGTAGCATAGTTGCTCACATTTTAAAAGATTCAATGAGTAGTTAACAGGTTACATTCTGGTTTCTTTACTTTTTAAGAGTTGAAAAGAGCAGGCTAGTCAGAATTATGTTTAAAGACAAGCATCTGTGTTTGGCTTCATTTCCTTGCTAAGCTTTCACTGTCTCTTTCCTTGAGTTGGGAACAACCTGTCACAGCCGGCATACCTGTAATAATGTGTTGAGGTAAGGAAATAGTTGTGAGGCCTGAATAAAAAACAGCTAAAAAGGAGGTAAGCTGTAAGAGAAGACCAAGGATCTGAAATAAAACAAGCTGAATATGGCAAAAGAAATTTCACATAATCCATGTTAACCAAGGCAATAAACAGAATGAGTGACACCCCTGCTGTATTTCAGAGGATGTAAGCAATCGCACAAGGTGGTTCTGATACTCTTAAGTTGCTGTGATTGTTACAAGCCTGATATCTTCTGAAGTTGCTATGAAGTCCTCAGCCTTGCCCAGTAATGGGTACCATCTTTCTTAGTGTGCTTAGCAGGGTACTGAAACCATCACTAAATAAAATTAATAAATATCAAGAAATGGATAACAGAAACCCTTGTTAAAGTATATTCAAACCTATTATTTATAAGAGAAAATGGAAAAAGACATAAAAGACATTTCATTGGTGCTAATAATGGGATCCACTGACAACAGCTGAAGGGAATGCCTTTGGTAGGGAACATAGTCTAATTCCATTTGCACAACGAGTGGCACGTTCTGCTGAAAACAGATGTATACTCTTCATACATATGGTGTGGGTGTACCCATAGGAAACAAAAAACGAGTAATTTATGATTTAAACACAGCACAGCTTTTTTGGATCGTGTGTGACAAAGCATTGTGATGCCGTAGTCTGATCATTATTTGTGTCATTGAACCAGCCCATTTGTAAAGCACTGTTCCAAAATTCTGCTTTGGTTGTCAACAGCATGACTTAATTATATAGTATTATGTTGTCACCATTCGTATTTGGCTTTATAAGCCTGGTAGTTATTTATTTATTTATTTATTTATTTATTTATTTATTTATTTTTGGTTACAGAAACCATTTTATTTTTTTATTCATTCTGTTGGCAAAAACATTAGTATGTGTTTCTTTTATCTAGTTCATAAAACAAGTAAAGCTAAAAATGTCACTTTCATTTTGTACCAGTCTTTTTCAAACCCTATGGCATTTAAGAGACTGCAGTCTTATCATCATATTTGTAAGAAATATTAGAAATGCGTAAGACCCATTGAGTTTCTAGCCAGCAAAACAGTGTACTCACATTGCTGTCATTTCTTGTCTTGCTTAATGCATGCACAAAATAAGCCTGTATAAAGAGTTTTACTATCTACAAGATGTTGCTCTTATGAAAACCAGTCTTTGACATCTATCTTGATATTCTGTTCTTAGGACATGCTTGGAAGAAAACAGAAACTGCAGGTGGGATAAATACACACGGTGACCTTTCTAGACCATGTAAAACCTAGCTAAAAGTATTCCTTACAACCATTATCAATATTCAGCTGCTGAAATTCCCATTTTAGTTTTGATTTGTTTTTACTAACTGCTAATTTGTCACCTTCCTAGGTAGTCTTTCCAGCTAGCGTGGTTGACTTTTATTTCTTCCAACTCTCAAAAGTCGCATGCTTTCTCTTTTCTTGCCTAGTAAATGAATGATTTATCATTGTGCTTTACATTTGATTTACTCTGCTTTACAACAAGAATGTAACCTCTGAAATCCCAAAAGCTGAGCCCCTGCAGCAGGTACGCACTCATACTCAAAGAACTGGGGAGACCCATCTAGCAGTGGTGGTTTAGCTATCATGACATTTTTTAAACATTTTTTTGGCAGTTAGAGGTTGGATGATACAGCACAGGTGTCTAGTGAACAGTCATCCTACTCTATGAGTGGTGTGTTTCCACTTTTCTGATCTTTGCCTAAGTTCAGACAATTATGCTGCCCTCCTTCTCAGGTATGGATACTAGTTAGTAGATTTTCAAAGCTTCTATGTCATAGTCAGTTTTCTAACTATTGAACTCAATGCAGAATGCAGGATGCAAGATCTCAGATGGAAAATCAGCCAGTACACCCCAAGACCTTTTCAATTGTTTTTGACAAGGATAATGCGGAGTCTCTTATCCAGAGCTAAATGTTCACATTCATACTGCAAAACCTTTCTATTCTTTTCTGTTTGGGTGAGTAAAACTAAAACTTTTCATGTACTTATGCTGATTTCAATAACATACTTCAGACATTCCTTTACATATTGACCAAACTTTCAACCAACAGATGTGTAGAAATTTGATAGATCTTTGAGTACAGCTGAAATGGTGCCATGTAAGATTCATGTTTCCCACTGCAGATGAGTTGCATGGGTTGATAGCCCAGCGCACAGAAAGAAAAAAAGCAAACGTGAGGATACCGTTACCTGATATTATTATCACTGGTTAATTTGAAAAATGAAGATACAGTTTGTGCAAGACTGTTAACAGATGACATTAAATATTTCAAAGTGTATAGCATGTATAGCATGCAACCTCATTTGCAAAATGTCTGCTCTCTAACTGATTCTTTTTTTGTCATTTTAATTCCTCTGGCAATGTACCATGACTTACTTAAAAACGTCTGCCTTACTATGCATTATTCATTCAAGATACAGTCACTCTCATCTTGTCAGGACTCTTACAACAGTGAAATAAATGAAGGTCTACTCATAAATATCACTCTTTTGCCCAGCCTGAAGTTTCCAGCAGCCAAATGTCCCTCTGGCTCATGATGATATTTTTCTCATGCTGGAGTACCTTAAACTTTGACTGGCACATGTTTCTGTATACAATTAATATTACACCATGGCATCTTTGGCTTTTTTCACCACTTTGGAACCATAAGTTGCTTAAATGCAATGCTTCATCTGTCATGGTTAGCCTTCCTTGGGGTAAACAGCAGTGATATTATAACAATTTCAATATCCATGATGTATACTGATATTCAAAAATAAAATGTTAAAAAGTATGCCTGGAGTACACAAATTGTGTGGACAATAATTTGCAGAGTGGTTTTGTTTATGTGTGGCATACAACAGTGATAACTTTGAACAAAGTTCAATAGAAAACTTATTAATGTAATCCATCTTATAGCAGACCTGAGAAGAAAAAAATAGTAAAAGCTTGAAAAACTGGAGGCTACAACAATGAAAACTTTTACTAAAAGGAAAGCAAATCTCATTATTTTCCCCTTTATGTTGTTTTTGTTTTATTTCAGCATGAATGAATACGACCCTACCACTTTCTTTTTCCTTGTCTAGGATTCTGTTCATGTGTTTCAGTGTGGCTGAGCACAGCCTTCTCACTAGGTTGCTTTCCTTTTGGAAATGGAATCTCAGAACATACTTTATCTTCAGTTTTATTTTTCTCTTTACTTATTTGAGATTTCTGTGGTACTTTGAACAGGGTTTAGAGCTCTAACCAGCTAGTCTTTTCCCCTTTTTAAGTACCATGGTGAACTACATCTTATTGTTACGTTTCTCTCTCTCAACACCTACCTGCTGCTTAGAATTCTGCATTTCTGGAGCTTTCTGTTTTTAGAAATTGTCACAATGTATAAATGCCCCCAGCAGAGTAAATTCCTCTCAGCTCACAAATATCAGAGTACAAATAAGTCCATATAAACCAGCTAAGAGGCAACCACAGCTCAGCAGTAAATCCAGTATAGACAACTGTATAAAGAAGAAATTCCGATTTTAATTCATGTATATCAGGTAAGCGCTTTCGCATAAAGCTTCATCAGACTGTTAAAATTCAAAAGTTTTCAAAGAGCTCTTTATATAACTGTCACATGTTAAATTTCTTGCCTCAATTAAGCATTTAAAGCTACACATTCATATTAAACATTTTACTAAAAATTCCTATCTTGCACATCAAACTAAACATTCGGAAACTATGGGAGTTATTCCCAAAAAGCATTGTTTGCTCTCCTACTACTGAAATGTATATATAGAATCAAGTCATAAAAATGCTTACCATAATCAAACTAAAAAATCCTTATATATTATATTAATAATACTTGTGTGATCAATGACTACGAAGCTGGTATGCACCATTTCTGCATATATAATATATAAATATCCCACTGGACAGCTTCCTAATAATAGAAAAAGGTTAATAGTAATACTCTATATAACTAGGAATGTAAGCTAGTAAAGCAGCATACATTACATATCGATATACACTATAAATGAAGAATATAAAGAATATATGCGGATCACTATCTCACGGTGGTGGTGCTGCAGTAGCGTTGTCGCCTCACAGCAAGACATTGTCCCGTTCGATTCTCAGCTAGAGCGTCTTCTGTGTGGAGACATGCGTGAATGGGTGTACCTTCGTTGAAGGTTGTGCATCAGGGCCGGCAACTCGGCATGTAAAAAAAATCAACTGCCAGTCATTAGCAGACCAGAGTTCCGCTGTGGCGACCCCTAACCGGGAAAAGCCAAAAGACACACACACACACACTATCTAGTGTGTGGAAAACTTCTTTATTCTACAACATTGTACTTAGTACAATATCAAAATAATGTGCCCCTTTTAAGTTGAGATTCTTAAATACAGGGGGTACGTGCATCACTGTCAAATATATAAAAAATATAAAAATGTAAAAAATATAAGAACTGCTTCAAATTGACGCACTATACCTAGCGTCCTGCTCTTAAACAGCTTATGTACTTGAAATAGGAGCATCCTGTCAAAATTACTCAATATGCCAGACATTATCTATGTACAATGTATAATGCAAGATGGTACAGTGGTATAATGCCATACAATAATGCACACCTTCTGACTATAACTCATATAGATGGAAAATATATACATTACAACTAGACATATACACTTTCCTTTCCACTCAATGCATATATACCAATTATTATGCAAGGGAAAAATTCCTGTCCTATGCTAGATCGTTAGTTATAAGATAGCCCTACCATATAAGAAACATAGGACAGGAATGTTTCCCTTGCATAATAATTGGTATATATATATATATATATATATATATATATATATATATATATATATATATATATATATATATATATATATATATATATATATATATATATATATATATATATATATATATATATATGCTAAAATCACTATAAATGTAATCAATTGAAAGCAATATAAAATGTATTTATGTATATTACCTGGCATATAATTATATCATGCAAGTTCATGTGTACCTATGGATATATTAATCAGTACTGTAGGACTTTATGTCTTTTGTATTTTGTATAGTTTCTGTCCTTGGTTAGAAAACTTCCTTAAATGCATTTTGTAGGGTGTGGCTATATGAAAATCTTTTATTTACGTGGGTGCTCTGAATGCACTTAGCGGTGCATCAAGATCGCATCATTGTTTACTTCTACGTATTTATGATGTAGGTTTTTATAAATGACTTAGACATTGTTGCATAATTATTTGCTTTTAAATTGCTTTTATTCTAAGGCACAGGCATCGAGTGGAAAGGAAAGTGTATATGTCTAGTTGTAATGTTTTTTTTTTAATTTATTTTACATTTGTTGACCGGGCTAGTCTAACTGGATATATGTGCATTTTCAGTACAGGCCCGGGAAGAAAAGCTCCACATAAGCAAATATTTACAACTTCAGGTACAGATAAATAATTCTGTAACAACTTAAGGTACAGTACTATTTTGAGCTGAAGAATACTCATTTTATATAGACAAATATTATTATTAAAGGAGCAGAGGATAAGAAACAGTTAGAGCAACAAACTATTTTAAAATGTCACACAAAAAGAAAGAGAGGTAAAGAAAAAAACACAAATAGATATAGCAGCTCAAGGAGCAGTATTTAGCAGAGTTATACCATTTATCCTATAATAGCATAGCAACTTAAAGGGAAGCAAGTGGTAGTAAGTAAAAAGAAAGTTTGTATGGATGCTTTTATGTGTTGAATAGATTACTGCTACTTGCTAAGTAAGTACAGAATTAGAAAAAAAGAGTATGAGAGTGCAACTGTAAAAATATTAAAATAAAGTAAAGGTGAGACTACTGTATGAGGCATGGAGAGAGTAGGAATCCAAATGCAAACGGTAATGTGGGAAGGCTTCAGAGAAAGTGGTGGTAAGATTAGTCTGGGTTACTACATGGGCATAACCAGTGGTTACAAAGGTGTTGTCTGAGTTGTTTTTTGAAAATTTTTACTGAGGAGAGAGATGAGAGTTCAAAGGGAAGGAGGTTCCAGGATGTGCCAACAGTGTTGGCGAACAGAGAGTCACTGGCGTTATTTTTGAACTGTGGATACCAGTACTTTATTGGCTGAGTGAAGGGTTGTCAAATTACTATAGGGGGTAAGAAGGCTAGTAAGTATAGGAGAATTTTTTGGAAGATAGAGGATATTATGGGCGATAATAAGTTGTTTAATTTGGAGTTGATTATGAAGTTCTAGCCATCCTAGTTGTTTTAGGTTTTGACAGTGGTGAGTTCTAAATGAGGAACCAGTAGCAAATCTGGCAATATTGTTGTAGGAGGTAGTTTGTTAAGGTTGCTTCTTGACAGGTTGGTATAGATGGGACAGGCATAGAGGAGGGTGGAAATTAGATGGGTGAGGGCAATAGTTGTTCTAGCTGTTGGAGTAAGGAAGGGTTTAATCCTATAGAGGGAGCCTAATTTTCTGTTCACTGTTTTTATTGTAGCATTAATATGTATGTCAAAGCTAAGATTATGGTCTATAGTAACCCCTAAGAGCTTGGTAGTTGGGTCAGGAGATATAATGACACCCTCATTGGCTATAACTGTGAAGTGAATTTGGGGGGACCTTTGCGTGGGACTGAAGAGTAGTAGTTTTGTTTTTTTAGGATTCAGGAGGAGGCTATGCTGTAAGAACCATCTTTCTACGCTGTTGAGCACTGTTTGTGTAGTGGCCTGAAGTTGAGATGTAGAGGTAGCTGAGCATATTAGTGTGGAGGCATCAGCATATTGGATACATGTAGCTTGAGGAATGATCAAATTGAGATCATTTATGAAAATTGAGAATAGGAGAGGGCCTAGGATAGAACCTTGAGGGACTCTTAGGTTAATAGGAAGGTGAGAGGACAGATTATTTTCCCAGAGCACAGCCTGTTGCCTATTGTCAAGGTAGGATTTAAACCATTTTAAAGCCTGTATATCTAGTGAGAGAGAACCAAGTATGTTCAAGGGAAGATGATGGTTGACCATGTCAAAGGCTTTTGATAGGTCAATAAAGAGTGCTGAGGATAGAGTATTGTTGTTTCAGTTATTGTTAATACAGTCAGAAAAGGATAAGAGGGCTGTGGTGGTACTATGGTGAGGCCTAAAGCCATGTTGGCAGTTAGCTAGTAAGTTATTTTTTAGTAGGTGGTCTAGTAGTTGGCGGTGGATACATTTTTCCATAATTTTAGATAAAGGGGAGAGTAAAGCTATTGGACAGTAGTTAGAGAGTTCAGTTGAATTGCCTTCTTTGTGGAGTGGGATAATATGGGAGACTTTCCAGATAGATGGTATTGTTCCTTCCGTGATGGTTCTATTTATAAGGATGGAAATAGGAAAGGATATTGCTGCTGCAGCTATCTGTAGATATTCTGCTGGTAAATGGTCAGCTGAGGGGGTACAAGGTTTTAGTTTATGAAGAAGAGTGCAGATGAGGGATGTTGGGACTGGTTGTAAATTAAATGATGGGGTTAAAGTTGACAAGGAGGATGATAGATATGTGTTAACAGGAGGTAGCGAGTTGGCAGGAGTTTGGACTGCTTCAGTGAAGAAGGTATTGAAGGCATTAGCAGTATGCTTTGGATTTTCATAGTTGGATCCTGTAGGGGTGGGAGTTTTGGACTGTCCTGGGTGGAGGAGTCTGTTAATGCCTGCCCAGAACTTTTGTGGTTTATATTGATGGGTTTGCTGGTTGTTGTGATAGAAGTTCCTTTTATCTAGTAGTATAGACTTTTTGGTGACATTTCTTAAATGTCTAAATGTTAAAATGATCAGCAGGGTTTTTAGTTGCTCGCCATTTGGCCCAGATTTTATTTCTCTGTATAATTTTGTGCCTTGTTTCTTTTATTAGCCATGGAGCAATTTTTATCCTATTTCTCATTGAGCGAGATGGGGCATGATGGTCCAAGATTTCTAAGAATTTGGCATTAAAGTAGGATACAGCTTCATCTAATTGGAGGTATTTTATGGGTGACCAGTCACATGCTTTCAGTTCAGTTTGGAAGTTAATAGGGTTAAAGTTTTTGTTGGACCGAATGGTTTTATATAAGGTTGCTATATTTATATATTTTCCATCTATATGAGTTATAGTCAGAAGGTGTGCATTATTGTATGGCATTATACCACTGTACCATCTTGCATTATACATTGTACATAGAGAATGTCTGGCATATTGAGTAATTTTGACAGAATGCTCCTATTTCAAGTACATAAGCTGTTTAAGAGCAGGTCGCTAAGTATAGTGCGTCAATTTGAAGCAGTTCTTATATTTTTTACATTTTTATATTTTTTATATATTTGACAGTGATACACGTAACCCCTGTATTTAAGAATCTCAACTTAAAAGGGGCACATTATTTTGATATTGTACTAAGTACAATGTTGTAGATTAAAGTAGTTTTCCACACAATAGATAATGACTGGCAGTTGATTTTTTTTACGCCCGAAGCGGCCCCCTGATGCACAACCTTCAACGAAGGTACACCCATTCACGCATGTCTCCACACAGAAAGAGCCTAGCTGAGAAAGAATCGACACAATGTCTTGCTGTGAGAGGACAACTAACTTACACCAGCACCCCACCACGAGATAGTGATCTGCATATATTCTTTATATTCTTCATTTATAGTGTATATCGATATGTAATGTATGCTGCTTTACTAGCTTACATTCCTAGTTATATAGAGTATTACTATTAACCTTTTTCTATTATTAGGAAGCTGTACAGTGGGATATTTATATATTTATATATTATATATGCAGAAATGGTGCATACCAGCTTTGTAGACATTGATCACACAAGTATTATTAATATAATATATAAGGATTTTTTAGTTTGATTATGGTAAGCATTTTTATGACTTGATTCTATATATACATTTTAGTAATAGGAGAGCAAACAATGCTTTTTTGGGAATAACTCTCATAGTTTCCGAATGTTTAGTTTGATGTGCAAGATAGGAATTTTTAGTAAAATTTTTAATATGAATGTGTAGCTTTAAATGCTTAATTGATCCAAGAAATTTAACATGTGACAGTTATATAAAGAGCTCTTTGAAAACTTTTGAATTTTAACGGTCTGATGAAGCTTTATGCGAAAGCGCTTACCTGATGTACATAAATTAAAATCGGAATTTCTTCTTTATACGAACAGAGCATCTTGTATTTTGTACACAGTTGTCTATACTGGATTTACGGCTGAGCTGTGATTGCCTCCTAGCTGGTTTATATGAACTTATTTGCTTTCTGTTTTTAGGTTGACAGACGTTTTAACATTAATCTCAAGTCATGCTCAGGTGATGCATTTTACAGAATTTGTAACTTTGCCCCTCCAAGTGAGGCATTCGTTCTCTTCATTTCTACTAGTCACATTTACTAGTCTCCATGCTCTGCAACATTCTCAGGCTGTAGCATATTATTAAATAGGCTCCTTTCTATCCAGTTGCTCTGTTCTTGCTCTGATATTTCTACAAGCTACCCTGTCTTATGGGCAACGTTGAATTATGACTTCAAACAGCATATGCTCTTCCTCTATCTATGTCTTTAACCAACTTCTGGTACCTATAGGGCTTTCTAATAGCATGCCTTGGTCTTGTTTGGATTTGCATACTCCAGTGAATGTGCTTGATTATTGCCCACCCACTTGATACAATAGACAGCAACAGGATGAATTACCATCCAAATACCATCTGTATTTCTGTAAAGGTAATGGGTTGCTCTTTTTTATCTAAATGAATACTAACTCTTCTACTGCCTTATTATTATTAGTTTTCTTCTTATATACATGCTGCTCTTTCATAAACATTACCATAATGTCAGAGTCTGACAGATCTTGTAGTTCTCTGCAATCATGTAAGACATTGTACTTCTTTAACTGTCCATTAAAACAGTATCAGAATACAGTTTCAAAACCACATGGTGGCATTGAGGGATAAAGCTCTAACTATGGCCCAGATAACCAGGGTTCAATTAGTGGCATCTGTCTGAGCATCAAGAAGAGATGGATGTTACCATTCTGGGAGGGGAGAGCAATGATGTGGGTCTCTCCCATGATGATCACTGGAGACTGAGGATATTGTGCAGCTAGGGAGGCGTGGTCCAAAGCAGGGATATGATGGAGACATGAGAGAGCTGCTGCAAAACCAGGGCAATACAGTGCACATCTACATTGCACTCCTGCCCCATGGATGTGACCACAGATACCAGAAGATAAAGGCGAGTAATGGGGTAGGTCATAATCAAATATCCCTAACAAAGACAGCCAACCCCCCAGAAAACATGTAAGATCCACATCAGCCCCAGCAAGTATTAAAGTAACTCCATGGGTGTTGAGAGAGGTTGGTAAATCTGATGATGAACGTGGGACACTGTGGTTGCAGTGCCATAGGATGAAGCGGTGGGGGCAAAAAAAAAATGCAGTTTCAAACATCACCACATTATATAGGCATACACAGGTATGAGTGTTGCTATCATAGTGAAAATCTAGATATGTAGCCTTTTTTTCCACACTTAAAATAGTTTACTGCTGCTACTTTTCATTTGGTATCAACATTTAACACAGGTTTTACTACAGGTATAGACTAATCACTTCTATACATAGTTTCATGGTATAACAATATTTCTACTAAACTATCAGAATTTTCAGCAGGCCAGATCCAGAATACTTTGCTAAGCAAATCTGCAGAATGTTCAGCCACACACAGTGTATGTGATTCAGATAAACAAGCTACACAATATAACCATGGTGAGCAGCACAGTCTGACATGATATATCCTAATTGCCAAATAACAGCATGGTGATGAGCAGCATTATTAAAATAAGTGTTTCTGTGTATTCTAATGAACCAAAACAATATGGCAGAATGTCACAGAAACATATAAATGTTGTATAACAGAGCTGTGCCTGCTGCATATTTGAACTCAGCCAAATGCTTGTGTTCAGACTGAGTGAATTATTAAACAATGTTAGATATTGTTTCACGTTTAGTAAATTTGCAACTGCTGTTGCCATACATGACTGTGCACAACATTGTGAATGGAGGCACAGGGTATAACCACACTTAACATTTCACAGACTACACAACATTGACATTGTGAACTGGTACAGTCTTTACAGGAACATCATTGAAGAAATTATGGACATATGTTGACCTCATCTACAGCCCTGTGAGACTCAGAGTACCAATCCAAGTGGATACCAAGGTCTGTGTGGCTTTATGTATATGCGCTACAGGGACCTTTCAGTGACCTACTGGAGGCATATGACTTGATAATGCTTTATCAGCTTCTTGATGGTATGCTTCTGAGTTTAGGGGAACCTGTGTGGTGCCCCCATACCCTAGAGGATAGAGCCAATAGTATGCAAGATTCCTATGATATAGTCCATTTCTCTGATGTCCTAGGGATGGGGTCATAGACTACATACACATTGAAATAAAGGCCCCAGAAGAAGGTAAGTGAATTGCAAAGAGTATCACTCCATCAACCAGGTGGTCTGTACTGCACAGGGTATAATCTACAATGTGTGAGCAGGTTACCCAAGCAGTTATCATGACTCCCACAGATGGCACACCTGTGACCTGTACCAATGGTTTGTGAAGGGGTGACTTCCCACAGGGGCATCTTGTTGGTGATGGGGATATTCCCTGGCACCCATGAGAAATGCACTTAATCAAACAGACCACTCGAACAACCATGCCCAATTGCAAACGATAAGTATTAATGAAAGTGCATTTGGGCAGCTGATGGCATGTTTTTGCTATCTGGATTCATCTAGTGGTGCCATGCAGTATAATCCTGCAATATGTACAGCATATTGTTGGTATGTACAGTGTTACAGAGCATTAGACTTAGGAGGTAGTTACAGCAGGATAGGTACTTGCCAGCATAACAACCGGCTGTGGAAGCTGAATCAGATGAGGGGTCAGAGGAGAAGCCAATAGCAAGGGATGATCATGCCAGATGGGAGTGAGCGCAGTATACTATGGCATTTGCAAAGAAGCAATAACTTATACATAACTTCCAAACATGCAAGAGTAAACCAGATACATTATAGTAAAATGATGGATGCAAAATCAACACCAAGCTGTTCTTACCCATGCATAGGGTGGCCACATTGTGCATCAGATATAGAAACCCCAAGAAACAATGTACAAACGGCAAGGCATAGTTATCTTCATTTGCACAGGTAGAAAAGGCAGAACTGGACTGTATGTCTTTCCCGGGGAAGTGTGTGAGTGCTAAGGCGTATGAAAGTAAAATTTGCTGTTCTGTGAAATGTTAATCCTATTGGGAGCCCTTAATGCTGAGATGCTCCAGTGTCAGTGGATTGTGTGATGCACTTGGGGCTGTGGTGGTGACATAGCCTCAGCAGTAGTTGCAGCACTGAGACATGTGTTTTTCAACAGGGCTATGGTATGCATGGCAGAGGGTTCAGCATCCTGTGCATGCCCCCACCCATGATAGCTGGCTATAGCAGGAGTTTTACTGGATGTAATATGACTCTGGCTAGATGCTGGTTGCTGTATGATCTTCAGTGTTGTCTGCTATGAGACACGCCACTGAGATGATGGCCACAAGAATGGGCATGGGTTCATGGGAGAGTAGACTCCTTCACAACAGATGTTGCTGTGGAAGTGCTAGCACTGTTGGAGTTGAATCTTCGTCATCCATTGCCATGTTGATAAACAGCTGTGGATGTAACAGATTATCATCTCCATGGATGGCCACTAGCCCCTGGCAGGTGAACCAAAGAAGACAGTGTACGTTCCAGTATGTGATTATGGCTATCCAAGGAATTACACATACAAGACATACAATCCCATAGGTCATCACATGCACCCTGAATCACACTCACAATATTTGCCATGGCTGTGGTGGTACTAGCCTGTGCCTCCACAATGGCCCTGCACATATGCTAGGCTGCAGTAAATGACACACCAACCTTAGGGGAAAGGTGGTGTCCAAGTCTCCAGTGATCATCATTACTCCACCCCATCTGTGTGGATCTCTCTGCCAATGAGTGCTAGGGTCAGATTCTGGAATATGTCTACTGGGGAACAACACATTTCTCCGATCAATAGTGCCCCCACTAACCTGTCCTTACTTTAATGTGAGGGTAGCCTGGGTATCTACAGGCAGTGAGACTGTGTTCATGGTCTGTGTAGGTAATGCAGAGGTCACATTCCCTGTGTCCAACACATACTCTGTACTCACTGACTGTGCAAGCTCATCCCTGTCATATTTTCAGAGGCTACAGATCATGCATCATCAGGCAGGAGCAGTTCCATACTAAAAATGTCAGTGGATAGATAACTATTTAAGGGATTGCCAATCCACTGAACAAAAATAGCCAAAACAACATTCCCCAACAGTGGAGACCCCCTCCAACTGTTAAGGAAACCTAGAGTAAGTTTATAGTGTTTGGGGGGTGCCCCCTATATTGCAGTGCAGGGAGTTTGCCCCCTGTAAAAATAACTTACCTTAAAGGTTTACCAAAAGCTGTTTTGGACCTTTTTTTCAATGGCTCAGCATTCAGTCAAAGAATTGTTTATTTAAAAACATGAATCCATTCCACAGTGCTTGTGCTGAATAAACAATCACATGTGAATACAGAAAAGTACAAAATATCCAGTGTAAGTATGACTCAGCACCAGAGTTTTATTTGCAACTCAGAGTTTTACAAATATCACCATGATAAAAAGTAATACTTCATGTGGGCACCTTATGCAGATTGCTGTGGATGTTGAACCCCTGATGTTCCTGTATATTGTAAAGCAGAAAGCTTTAATAAGTTTTAGAGTGACTAAGAGGTACAGAGGACAGGAAGGTATTGATACACAGAAATAGGCATATATACCTGGGGGCATCTGTTGAGGATTGTCCCTGGGGTCTGGCCAGCTTTGCCCCAACATCCATCATCACACTGTGGGACTCATTGATGTGTCACTCCCTTTGAGAAATGTGAGAAACTCCTGTGTCTCCATGGGAGGTAAATACTCAACAGCCTACTACATGTTGCTTTACAGCTCTGTGCCAGGAGTTGTGTTCTTTGCTGGGCATCTCATATCAGTGGATTTGTGATGACTACTTCATAACCACAGTCCTGCCCACCAACTGCATTAATGTTGGATGCAATGTCTTCCAGTCACAGTCATGGTAGGGTTGGTTGGCTGGCTGCAGGCAGGTCAAAGAGCTGATGGTCATCTAGATGGATAACCTGGAGTAGCACCTCATACTGTGCATCTGAGAACTTGGGCTTACATGTTGATTATATCCCAGCAGATACTTTACTATGTTTTTGCTTGGCCTGTTTTTTTTAGGCTCATCACATTAATCCTCTGTTGGCAAAATTCTGGTAATGATGGTTGTTGGTTCAGGTCCCCCTCTTAGTCATGTATACTAACCCTGCTATATTGAGAAGTATTTTTGGTCCTTCTAATATATAATGCTTAAATGTATTATAGTCAAAATATATATGAGCTTGAAAGTAACTGTAAGTAAAACAATTTTTGTTCTTAACAGTATTTCTATAAAACATTTCATAATATAAACATTTTCAGTGATTGTTGTATGTGATAGAGATACTAAAGCAAACCATTGCTTTTTTCTTTTTCAGTTTTAGTAAATGTAGGCATTACAAAGTAAAAGAGAAGAAAGGTTGGACAACAGCTTGCTTAAGTTAATATGCTTTAATCTCAGGCTGTTGAGTTGGGGAATGGGTTGTAAATGTGTATTAATTATAATATATGTAGAGTTGAGATGTTTCCCTTACTTTTGTATAGCTGAATGTCTGGATTAATGCCCTTGGCTTAATCTAATAACAAATTCTTGTATAAGCATGGGGGCTTTAAAAATAAGAGAACACCGTGAATGTAATGAAATGTTTTCATTTAGCAAATAAATGGTCAATTAGAGTTGAGAAGTCTGCAGTTGAGAGCAGCTGCACATTCTGTTCTTATGTTTCCATGGAGTCAAGCTGCCTACAGGTGCAGCCAATACATTTTGAAAGTTCTGGACATTATTTGCTGAGAAAAATGTAAAATTAAAATATACAAGGGCAAGGAGCTTACTAAATAATAACGTTTAAAATTATTGGAAGTGAATAAAAGATAGTAGCTTTCCTGGTACCTAAATACTTCAATGTATTTGCTAGAAGAGTGCATAATTTAGTTTTATTTAAGGATACCCAGTGCACTTTTTCTTAAGGCTAAACGTTATTATTTTTCTGAAAGCATACCAGCTATTTTTCACATCTGTGAAGGGAATAAAGATAAGACAAGAACAGACAGCAATTAGTGTAAGTAGGAGCACATGCTTTAATACGAGTCTCCTCAGCATGAATAATCTTAATTTTAGATTAGGTAATGCTTGTGTTTGTAGCTGTTGATTTGAGAAAATTCTTTCTGTCAGGATTAAATGTCATTATTTGAAAATGTACATAATTTTGTGCGCTTGTTTTAAGTTAATAGGTTATGATGGTGTTGTGTTTTTTTTTTTTTTTTTTTTGAGGATTTTCATTAAAATAAAAGTCTTGTAAAATGTGATACAGGTTGAAATACAGATAACAAGAAATGGTAGAAAGAATTTACCTGACAAACATTAAATGGGTGCATGTAACACAAAAGCTGGAAGATTATCAGAGACCAAGGAAAAGGGGAATACTTATATTAATTCCTAGAGTTGCTTCAATAGTAATAGAAAAGGAAAAAGGATAACAATGGCACATTTGTGGTAGTAAGGGGCTACTGGCAAGGAAGGTGGATATTGCTGGCATGTATTTATATTCCACCTAAAACTGCTTTTATCAAGTTTTAAGAACAATTGGGGGGTAATAATCAACTTTCAGCAGGGAATATTACTTAGAAATGGGGACTGGAACTTGATTTGCAATGGTGAGGATGTATCTAGGGGACATAGAAGGGAAAATATAACAAATGAGAATAGAAATGCATGAAAATATTTGGTCCATAGGTTTGTAGGTTCATATGATGATACTAGGTTATTGGCCTGGAGGCCCTTATAAGCCTAGCCAAGAATTTTACCTATGTTCCCTCAAAGTCAACACCTGTTCCCCCTGTCTAGCAGGGACACAGGTGGGATCCCAGGGGTGTATTTTCTGTTTTCCATTCAGTCGTCCAGGTTCCTCTTAAAGAGGGATCGAGAGGTACTCTGCTTGACATGGAGAAGGAGTCTATTCCACAGATAGGGGAGTCTTTGGGACACAAATCTATCCCATCAACAAGTTCTATTAATGTCACAGACCAGGTTAAGGCCTTGCATATGGGTTGCTTGAGTGGAGTTTTTCTTATGGATATGCAACAACTCCATGAAGGCTGGGTCTGAGATGGCCTTGTATGCCAGACACAGGTCAACTCTGAGTAGTCTGTATGAGACTGAGTAGAGGAACAGGGCTCTTAACCTATCTGTATAAGATAAGTGTTTGAGACTCTGGATTTTCCTGGTGAGGAACCTGTGTTGTCTCTCCAACTGCTTCATGTGCTTGTCAAGGTACATGCCAAAGGGGACATTGTACTTGATAATGGGTTTGATAATGGAGGAGTACAGGGATGTTATGACCTCCTTGTTCCTGGAAGAAATGCCTGTATTTATGAGGTGGGCCATGTAGAAAGCCTTCCGTACAATGGAAGCAATGTGGTGGTCAAACATGAGGTTGCCATCAACCTGTGTGCCCAACTCCCTCACAACTGATTACATGGTTAGTATGTTGTTATTAATGTGATAATTAGTGGGAATGCCATTTTCCCCAAAGGGGATAATGATACAGTTCTTGGCATTAAGTTTGTGGCCATGCTTCTGGCACCAGTCATTACTTTGGGTAAAGCCCTCTTGGAGGATGTTCACATCACTAGGGGAATTTAAGACAGCACCCAGCTTGCAGTCATCTGCAAACTTGGTCAACCACTGAGTACTGGTTTTGTCTTGCACCTCAGAAAAGTATAGCCCAAACAGTAGAGGCCCCAAGACTGATCCCTGGGTACACAGCTCATTATGGGTCTACTACTAGAGGTGGCATCCCCTATTTCGACTGAGTGGGTTATATCAGTGAGCAGTTAGCTACTCATCTGGTAACATACAGTTTGATGCCTAGCTGGGAGAGTTTATCTATTATGCCTGAGTGGGGAATAGTGTCAAAGGCTTTGGCTAGGTAGAGGTAGGTGGTATGTACTGTCTTTCCCTCGTCAATGGCTTTGGTGACTGTTTTGAAGAAGTCAACTAAGTTTAACAGGCATGATCTCCCTTTGACAAAACCAAACTGTGTGGGATCAAGTGTTTAGAGGTTGCTAATGTCTTTGTTTATAAGGTCTATGATAATGTGTTCCATGGCCTTGCAAATCAGGCTAATTAGGCTGATGGGCCTATAATTGCCTGGGTCAGTGAATGCTCCCCATTTGTGTAGAGGGATGACAGTGGCTGTCCTCCATTCAGCTGGGATGAAGCCAGTGTTCAGGCTTTGGTTGAATAGGATGTCTAATGGAGCTGACAGCTCATGCCTGAGTTCATGTAGGATACAGCCAGGGATGTTATTGGGTCCCATGGAGACTGTATTTTTTGCCTTTAAGAGGGCATTAAGGACCTGCTCTCTCATGATGAGGGGAGGGGGATTTAGTAGGAACTCAAATAGAATTTACATATTATTCCCCAATTTACAATAACTGGACTAGACTATACAGAACTTATATGTCACAGAAACATGTGCATTTAATTGAAAGGTTCTATACACACCTGATAACTATTTCAGATCATGTGCCAGTAACAGCTAAGATAAAAATGCAAGGTAATGAAGTAAAAATGAGACACTGGCACTTCCCAACCTACCTGTTAAAAAGAGGAATTTAAGGGATGGGTAATGGAAATTATTTGAGAGTCATTAGGGTAGATATAGAATTCTTTAGAAGTTACAGCTAGAGAGTAGGATAAAATAAAAGTAAAGTTTAAAAATAGGCTAGAAATAAAAGAAAAGGATATAGTTAAGAAGTAACAAGAATTATTTAGAGGGAATGACAAAGGTTAAAGTATTACACAATAAGGGGAACTGCACAGAACAAGAAAAGGCACAATTGCAGAGTGCTAAAGCTAAAATGAGGGAGTATATGGATAATAAGCATGAGTTTAGAAAGATTGCTAAGTAACAGTTTTTTGATAATAATTCCAGAGCACAAAGATGTTTAACACAACAACTTCGGCAACAGAAAGTAGAAAGGGTTATTGCTAAACTTGGGGGGCTATAACAAGAAAACTAACCAGAGATCCCGTAGAGGTATTAGAGATATTTCAGAAATTTTATGAATATTTGTATAAAGAAGAGAAACGTGGAAATCAAGAGAGAGCACACATGGAAATATTTATGGAAGACTTAAGTATGCTTAGGTTAGAGGCAGATCTGGCTTAACAACTGATAGATAAGAATAGCGGCGATGGGATGGAAATGGTGATAATATAGTTAAACTTCAAGAAGTCTCCAGGAATAGACGATATTCCTGTGGGAGTATGGAAACTAGGAGGGAAAAAATGATAAAGATCTAGAAGGTTTTATTTAACAGTATTTTCGAAGATGGAAAGCACTAACATCCTGGAAGAAAGAAATGGTGGCTGTAATACCTAATGGCAGTAAAAATCCCATCAGGCCCAACTTCATATAGGCACATTTCAATTTTAAACCATGATTATCAAGTGTTTATATCCATAACAGCCAAAAAATGACAAACGTGCTACTAAAATTGATAGATTTGGATCAATGTGATTTTGTAAATGGGGTGACAAACATTTGACAAGATTAACAGAATAATAAATCAGAAGGAAACAGATTGTAAGGAAGTACCGTTGCTGTTGGTGGGTTTTGATTCAGAAAAAGCTTTTGACAAAGTAAGATGGGATTTTTGAGCGGGTCTATATCACATCAAACTTATATAAGTTTGAACGATGTAATATCGAACCAAAAAGTCCAAAATGCAAAAATAGTGAAGCCACGGCACATCAATTTTTTCCCAGGGAAAAAAATCTGTGGGCTGTTTTCGGGGCTTTGCTATTTCCTCCGCTGTGGTGTGATCTTGGAGTTGGTATATTTAAGTAGGGAGGGGTGTGGAGGCACAGTTTTAGTTTAAGGTTTATATTTTTTTTTGTTAGGGAACAGCGATTTTTTTTTTCCCTGGGGAAAAAAAAAAATCACTGTTCTGTGTGTTATTTATTGTGCAGTTTTGGACTTTTGAGTTCAATATTACATCATTCAAACTTATACAAGTTCGACTATGTGATATAACCCTTTTTGAGCAGGGTAATGGATTCATTTGCATGCCCTGATATTTTAATAAGGTTAATTAGGAGGATATATGAGGGATCTGAGGCAAAAATTAAATTGGGAGGGTTCCTGTCTGATAAGTTGTTTCTGAACAGAGGAACCAGGCATGGGTGTCCTTTTTGCCCTGTGTGAGTTGCATTATATTTAGTGCCACTGAGAATGAAAATAAATTACTCAGAAATTCATAGACATAATTGGTATGGTAATCAAGAAAAGATGCCTTTATTTGTAGATGATATTATTTTGTACCTGATAAAACTAGAAAATGACATCTCTGTGGTGTAGAACATTTTGAGACAGTTTCAAATCTTTTCAAGATGTAAATGAAAATAAAACAAAGGCTACAGCTGTAAATTATGTACCCAAACATGAATAGGTTCAGCAATATGCATATTTTTGAGGACACAATAAAATGAAGTACTCAGGAGTATGGATTAAAAAGGCTTCTGCTATGGCAGCTAAGGATATGTGGGAAGAGACTAAACCAAAGATAATCCAAAAACTGAGAAACTGGAAACTATTGTTTATGGATATGGATAACAAGATACAAGCAGTGAAAATGTTTTTAGTCCCCTTAGTTTTATATACAGGTCAGGTATATGTTTATCTACCAGAGATGAAGTTGTGGACAGTAATTAATAAAGAGCTGAAAGATTTTACCTGGCAGGGGAACAGGGCAAGGGTCACAGTCCTGAACCCCAAAAAGCACGAAACACACAATCACGAACATACACACACCATACACCACTCAACATACACACACCATTCTACCCACACCACATAAACTACACAACCTTACACTACATATAAACAGGGGGGCGAGCCCCCCTGCAGCCCCCACACCCCCCTACTATATACCATATAACAACTATATATATATATATATATATATATATATATATATATATATACCATATACCAGCTATATATATATATATATATATATATATATATATATATATATATATATATATACCAACTCCAAAATCGCACAAACAGAAAAAAAAAACTCACACCCACACATTCTACAGTCCCTCACACACATACACGCACACACACACACACACACACACACACACACACACACACACACACGCACACACACACACACACACATACACGCGCACACACAAACACCAACACATCCAACACTCACAGTCATACTTCCACCTCCCTACCCTAACCCACATGTACAACTTACAAAAACACTCACATACACTCACTCACCTTAAATTCCAGACACTATTCCAGCAAAAAAATGTAGTGTAAATGCATAAGCGCGGCTTTGTGATTTTCAGTCACACTTATGCACTGTCACTATTTTGAAGTTTCGCCTTTATGGTCTCGAGATACTGAAATTCGAGGCACACACACGCACACACAGACACACACACACACACACACACACACACACACACACACACACACACACACACACACACACACACACACACACACACACGCTTCAGTTTTTTATGTTATTTGTACTTCTCTCAGTTCACCTCCTTGTTACAATCCTTTCTCTAACATACATTTATTTTGATTATTCTTTTGTCCTCTCTTTATTTTAGTATTAAATGTAGCAACATTATGACCAGCCTGTCAGCCTGTAGAGCTTCCACCACCCCCACCAGTGGAACTTGACTTGCGGATATGCAGCAGTCCCATCAAGGTGTGGTCTGAGATCTGTTTGTATGCCAGACAGATTTCACCTGTGAGGAGTCTGTATGAGACTGAGTAGAGGGACAGGGCCTTTAGCCTATATGTGTAGGGTAGATGTTTGAGGCCCTGGATTATCTTAGTGAGGAACTTCTGTGGTCTCTCCAGCTGCTGCATATGCTTTGTGCGGCACATTGTACTCAATAGTGGGCCTTATAAGGGATGAATACAGGGATGTTATGACCACCTTGTCCCTGGATGGGATATCCTTACTAATGAGGTGGGGCATGTAGAAAGCTTTCCATACAATGGAGGCAATATGGTGGGCAAAAGTCAGTTTGTTATTAACCTGGGTGCCCAAGTCCCTCATGACTGACTGTGTGCTTAGGACCTTATTATTAATGTAATAATTTGTGGGGATGTAGCTCTCCTCAAAGGGGATGATGATGCATTTTTGGCATTCAGTTTGAGGCCATGTTTCTGGCACCAGTCATTTGTTTGGGTGAGATCCTGTTGGAGGATGTCCACATCACTAGGGGAATTGATGACAGTGCCCAGCTTGCAGTCATCTGCAAACTTGGTCAGCCATAGCCCACTGGTTTTAGCCTGCACCTCAGAAAAGTATATCCTAAACAACAGAGGCCCCAAGACCGATCCCTGGGGTACACCACTCATTATGGTCCTACTGCTTGAGGTGACTTCCCCTATTTTGACTAGGTGGGTTCTACCAGTGAGCCAGTTTGCTACCCATCTGGTCACATATGGATTGATGCCTAGTTGAAAGAGTTTATTATATTATACAAGCGGGGAATAGTATCAAAGGCTTTGGCCAGGTCAAGGTAGACAGTGTGCACCATCTTCCCCTTGTCCATGGCTTTGGTGACTGCCTCAAAGAATTCAACCAAATTTAACAGGCATGACCTCCCCTTGATGAAACCAAATTGTGTGGGATTGAGTGTTTGGGGGTTGCCAATGTCTTTGTCCATGATAATCTGTTCCATGGTCATACAGATCAGGCTAGTTAGGCTGATGTGTCTATAATATCCTCTAGATCAGTGGACGCTCCACCTTTGTGCAAAGGGATGACAGTGGCTGTCCTCCACTTGGCTGGGACAAAGCTAGTACTCAAGCTTTGGTTGAATAGGGTGCCTAATGGTGCTGCATGTTCCTGCCTGAGTTCATGTAGGATGCAGCCTGGGACGTTATCAGGTCCCATGGAGGCTGTATTTTTTGCCTTTGAGAGGGCAGTGATGACTTGCTCCCTAGAGATAAGGGGAGGGGGCAGGTGCTGGGGATGTCCTGATTTACTGATGGGGGGATAGAGGGGTGAAGTTTTTATTGAATCTGTCTGCCAGCTGGTTGGCTATATCTATGTAGTTTGTGTATGTGGTGTCCTTGACCACCAGTTCTGAGCAGATCTGAGTATTTTCTTTGAGATTGCAGATATATATGAAGAAGGCTTTATGATTATCTTTGGTATATGTGGCCAGTTTGGACACGGTTTGCTTTGGAGGATTTCACTAGTGCTCTTATTTGCTTCTTCAGGCTAAGGAGAAATTGCTTCCAATTAGGTACCTGTGCTTTCTTGGTCCTGGACAGCATTTTTTTACTTTTATTATAGAGTTTATTTATTGCAGATGTGCACCAGACAGGCTTACTCTTCCTTAAGGAGGAGGATTTGTCTTGTCAGGTATTCTTGATTCCATGCAGCTATATAAATGCTTGTATAGTACTTGGTGTAGGTTTGGACATATGTGCCAGTTCCTATGGAGAGGGAAGGGGCTGTGAAGCTGTTTATAACTTCCCTCAGGAGGTTGTATCAGCTTTGGAGAAGTTTTTTTGTTTGACCCTAGCTGGGTTGGGGGGAGATGGTGACTTTGAAAGTGACTGCTTTGTGGTCGGATCTTACCAGGGAGGATGACACTGTAGGGGTGCTGCAGTGATTACTCATGTTAGTTAATATCAAGTCTAAGATATTGTCACCTCTTGTGAAGGTGTTGACCAGGTAGCCCAAGGCATTTGCATTGACAAAATAAAGGAAGTAGTTCTTCCACTCTGTGGTTGGATAGCTAAAGTCACCCAGGATCAGGGTAAAGGATTGAATCTTGATAGATTAGAAGAGGTCCAGATAGGTGGAGTGGCATCTTGAGTCAAAGTTAGGGGCCTGTAGCTAGCTATGATTTGAATAGGAGTCTTGCCAATGGTTAAATGCACCTGGAGTGTCTCCTGTGCATCATAATGTTTGACCAGCCTGGAGGTAGTATTTCTTTAATATATATTGCATCTCTACCTCCTTTTGCTTTGCTGCCCACAGTTTGGGAACTGAATGTAAAATAGGATGAGTAACCTTGTATGGCTGGGGTCCTGTCTGCAGATTTGAACCAGGTTTCTGTGATTGCACAAATGTCAACATCTTCCCGGGTTAAGAATGCTTGCAATGAGTGCAGTTTCATGTTTAGACTCCTAGCATTTAGGAGCATGACCTTTAGTTTGCATTTTGATGAAATTTTCATGTTGGTAGTTTTCACCTCATGACATTGCCTAAAAAAGGCACTATGGGGGAGGGAAGACCCTTTGCTAGAAGCCTGAAGCCTAAGGGTGACAGATGCAGGCCATCTCTGGAAAAGCATTGTGGGCTGTTGATCATGTCTTTCCAGGCTGTCAGGTACAGGATCCCCTTGGATTAATCCACATCTTTACTATCAAATCATAAATGCAGAAGTATATTGAAGAAAATGCAGTAAAACAAGAAACAGAGCACACTTACAGAAATCCTTCCTGTGTTGCACTGGCATAAGTAACTGAAAATGACCAAAGAAGAAAACTAACTTATTGCTAAAGCCAAGTGCAAGTGATACAAAAAGTAAGAGCAACTGTCAAAAGGAAAGAAAAAGGGATAAAAACAGCAATTAGCATCTGCAGCCTCATTGTATTAACTGTGTCTAAGTTGTCTCAATACAGAGGCAACAGGAAAAGTCCTTGTAGTTTTTGACTCATGATAATGTGCAGCCCATAAGATATGCATGGTTGAAACCAGAACAAAATCTGCTTCTTCCACAGCAGGAGTCCAAAAACAGTTATAATTTCCACATAAGCATTTTTCCAAGGTGATAGGAAACAATAGGGAGGATGGATAAAGACATTGTACTCCTTCCAAGAAACCAGCTGCCCATGTACAATCCAAAAAAACATGAGCAGCATCCTCTAAACCATGACAGCCAGGTCTTGAAGCACAAAAGTAGTTCCACTGGTCGGAAAATGAGGCCCTGGTAGGTAACTTATTCAGGGAGCATCTCCGCAAGAAGTCCTTGAGTTGAAGCAAATTCATGTATCATTCCCTACTAGAACGTAAACCATGCAGTCTCCAAAAGGAGTACTCGGAGTAGCCATCAATGGAGTGAAAAATCTCAAGAAGGGTATTGTACCATTTTCCCCTGGACAGCAGCAAAAATAGGTGATGTAACTTTCCAAAACAATAACATTGTCTGGATGTCACAGTGTTCAGCATCTGGTGGCAGACAACTCTGTTTACCTAATAGGCAGGTATGCCAGAACTACCCTGTTGTGGCTGGTAAAAGACGTCCTAATAAAGAAAAGTCCAGGAACTGTAAATGATGCAAAACTGTGTGTAAAAACAGTGTGTAGAAATAAGACATGATGGATGAGGATTAACCCCCCCCCCCTTTGAGGTGGAGAGAAGAGGATGCACCTTCAGACTGGATTGAGGACAGTCCCCCAAAGAAATCGAAAAACAGCTGTCATGAGTCTTGACATCCACACAAGTGGAAAAAAAGTATATGGAAAACACATAGCACAGAAGACTCAGAAAAGTTCCATTCAGCAAATAAACCTTTTTAGTGTATGAAAGAGTGAAGGTGCACGAAAAAGATAAGCGTGTACAAGCTTCGGTAAGAACCAAGTCACAGGCACTGACAACATAAGTTGATTGTCCAAATGACACACCCAAGATACTGATTCCTTAGCTTGAAAAGGTAATGCCCTGTATCAGGGCAAGTTGAAAAGGAGCATAACCATTGAATATAGAAAGGTTCAAAGAAAGTCCAACTAATGAAAAGGCATCCTTGAGAAAGGCAAGCAGCTTTAGCAAAACTGGAACAGATTCAGAGAGAATGGTCTTGTCATCAGCAAAAGAGAAAAAACAGGGAATAAGGACTCCTGCACAAGAAAAGGAATGTGGAACCAAATAGAAGTCTGCTCATGCCTTGAAGAAAACAGTGTTGGCAACCATAGTAAAGAGGTAACTACTGAGAGGACAGCCTTGATGGATACCATGTTTTCATTGGCAGGGTGGGCTCAACCCAGCCATTAACAACAGGTATGATGATGAATGCAGAATAAATGGAAGCAATACACTGACAAAACAGTGGTCCAAAACCATAAGCAGCAAGAATGTCAAACAAAGCATGGTGATCTACATTGTCAAATGCCTTGGATAAATCACATGACAAGATCAAGGCAGTAGAAGAAGTGTTGACATAAGAGAAAAAAGACTTCAGAAGGTGCAGGAGATCAGTCATGTGTTTCCCTGAAATCCCGTAAGTTCTCAGGTCCAGTAAGTAAAACATGAGCAAACACAGCAAGACCTGTAGGATCTTGCAAAATAATTTGTAGTCTGTATTGCAGAGCATAATAGGTCGCCAGTTGACTAAGTCACGGTGATCACCCTTCTGCCACAAAAATTTCAAGACTATAGCTAAAAACTCCCATAAACAAAACCCAGAGTTTAACCATTCATTAAAAAGATGGACAATGGAAGAAAGTTGATCTTCTGTAAGTGAGCGATAGAAATAGTAAGGCAGCCCATCAATTCCAGGAACACTGTTTTTAATGGTAAAGGAGGGATATGGCAACAGTTACTTCCTGCAAAGTGATAAGAGCATCAAGGGCTACTTGAAAAGCACCTGGCATAGGAGGAATCAACCATGTAGTACATGGTACATCCTTGCCAGAGCATGAAGATGTTAAGTAATCATGCTCCATCCATAAAATGCCATGTTTGTCCTGTGTTTCCACTCCATCAGGTTGTAAAAGGCTGTGCATGTAAGTCTCTTTCTATAGCACTTTCTTACCAATGTACTGTAAGAACTGCTCACCTCGGCCTTTGAGCGAATGCACCAGGTTCCATAAAACAGTCTGTCATAGTGACATCACGTGAAAAGCGTGCATAAATGTAGTATTGTGCAGGTATCATCAATGCTGACAGTACAAACAAGTGATGTGCAAACAAGCCCAAACCAGCTCAAAGGCGGGGTTTAAATACTACAAAAAATAGAAGATTCTAGTAATACAGAAATCTAGCCAGTCCTGCTAGTCCCTGCTTTCTTTACCAATCAGCGCATGCCAGACAAGGTCCAGGCAGCTCTGCTACTCTCACTATCAGAGAAGATAGGCCCCTACCAACACAAGATGGCTGCCAGAAACACAGAAGGCAAACACAAGATGTCTGCCAGAAACACAGAAGGCAAACATAAACAGCTCTGGATGCAGCAAATCTGTATCCAGACTATGCTACTCACTTTAAGGGTTAGTAACACAGTATCCGAAGAGACAAACAAAAAGGTGTCTTCCAATTGTTGTTTAAATAGAAGATGAGTATCAAAGTGTTCATATAAGTCCAGAATATCCTATTGGACTGCATGATCGACAGTTATCTGCACCAGTTTATAGTATATAGGATTATTCAGAAGTATTTCAACTGAGTCTCCTGACCATTTACACCTTTGCAGCACATACCTGTAGGCTATACACCCTTTCTCTAGGAGGTCTGGGTCAGTCAAGTCTGGGGTGAACTTGTGGGCACGCATCCAATCATGTAGGTCCCATTTGAAGAATGATATTGTATCACACAGCTTAATCTTCAGGGATAATCTGTTCCAAAGGTGGGCAAGGCGTTGCACGATGAATCAGTCTCTCCACTACATGTTATTTATCTGCTGATGAATCTTTAGGGCCCTGGTTCTGGTATCTGTGGAACTATTAGACTTCTGGAGACAGAAGCAATCTAGAGCAACTGGGTCTCTAATGACATAGACGGCAAGGTATAAATCTCTCCTCAAGAGACTGTAAGCTACTGAATAAAGGGACAGTGCCTTCAGTGTCTCTTTGTAGCTTGGGGTCATTATATCTGTGATCTTCTTACTTAGGAACCTATGGAGCCTTTCTAATTGTTTAATATGTCTAGTGAGGTATTTCCTAAAAGTGGGATTATACTCAATAACTGGCGTAATCTTAAAATAAATAAATAAATGGCCTAATCAATGTAAACATAAGGAAACATGACCGTTTAATCTGAATGGCATTTCCTTAGCAATGAACCGTGCTAAGTGGATGGATTTTATGACTGACCAGAGCTGTATTGTAGTTGCCTTTTGGAAATAAGTTTATTTCACTGATTATCATATAATAGGACCCTGCTCAACATTAACAGTCATTAGAGATCTAGCACCTTTATTGATAATGAACTAAACTTCAATTATTGTGTATCAGTTATAATTGAGAAACCCTTATAGCTTACCCAACTAATTACAATAGGTATATCCTCCAGGTCCAATAATGTCAACCCACCCTCCCATTCTTCCCTTATTAGGTCAGTCATAGAACACAATGCACAATTTGAAACATAAAACTCCAAAAGTGTTGCTCAACTAGAAAGACTGTAATATTTTCTGATTAAAAACATCAAAGGACTAAGTTCTCTTAGCTACCAAGTAGGACTAAAAACTCTCTCAAATTCTTTGGTCTCATACCAGCTCCTGTTGATTATTTCTGTCTCTTTTTCTTGGCTACGAAAGATCGTGCCCTCCACCTTATAAATACTGGTAGAATTAAAAACATCTGCTCCAAAGACCTTAACTTCCATTGCAACATAAATGAGACCCTTGAAGAAATAGATTACTCATCCAATGTATCTAATATATATGGAACAAGCACCTTCTGTATGTTGAACAATGTAACATGCCAGTCTTCTGAATATTGGATGAGTGCTCCCAGATTTACCCCTGGGGTAAACAGTATGTTCATTCCTAAAGTGAGTTGCAAATCCTGGAATGTATAATAAGGGGGTCTGCATGGTTTCCCAGGCAGGTTGTGTAGGAAGACCCTATGAACATATAATAAGGGGGTCTGCATGGTTTCCCAGGCAGGTTGTGTAGTAAGACCCTATGAACATATAATAAGGGGGTCTGCATGGTTTCCCAGGCAGGTTGTGTAGTAAGACCCTATGAACATATAATAAGGGGGTCTGCATGGTTTCCCAGGCAGGTTGTGTAGTAAGACCCTATGAACATATAATAAGGGGGTCTGCATGGTTTCCCAGGCAGGTTGTGTAGTAAGACCCTATGAACATATAGAATACTTGTTTTGAATGGGCAGTATGATCTCCAACAGTCAGGCATGATTGTTGAAGAAGGTAGGAGAGTGGCTCTGAATCAAAAGAGGGGGTGACAGCTGATGGGTTACCCCAACCCCCCCCCCGTAGAAAATGTGGAGAATGGAGTTGATGATGATGAATGGGAAAAAAAATAAAGGCAAACTATACCAATTTTATGAACAGTTTTGTTATACATTTTTCTCAAAGGTCTTTATTTTAAAATATAAACTCAAGGCTAATGCACTATACAGATATTCTGTTATGTGAACAATTTTTAATATTTTTTACTTGCCATGTTAAGAGGTGTTGACTGTGATAGCACCTTAATGTGTGTTGCACTTAAATGTCAAATCAGACTACACGAGGCATATTTACCAGGGATAAATAAATGAACTCAGTTTTAAAATTTCTGAAATCAAAACTTTTGGAGTAAATTTATAACAGCATTATTGTATTAGTGAATTGCTTGCTAACACTTCAAACTATACCCGTGAAAGCAATGTAACTGACTCTTTATTAAGAACAAAATACTATAAGTTATTTCATCATCTGTTTTCTTTGAATCATGTAAAATCAGTTTATACAGCTTTGGAGGTAAATGTTAAGCTAACTGCCCTGAAGGGCTGTTTAAGCCTAGCCAATCACCCAAGGTCAGAATCAAACCCTGCACCCTGTGTATATGAGATGAAGACATTAAATATTATGCCAAACCAACCCTACCTGCTAGTACTTCTGACAATTCTTGTCAAAGTAATGTATTTGTTAGCATATTGTATAGGCATTTAATATGTGGCAATTGTTCTTATCACTTTTGAACTATCTGTGAAAGCCACAACAGCGAGGGCAAAATGCTGCATGTTGTTTCCCCACAATCATAATGAATGCTTTAGTTTAGTTTAGTAAAATCAGTTTCATTTGTTTTCATGTGTTTCCTTTAACTCCTGAAAAGGCAATGCAATTGGTCTTTATAAAGAGCAAAATACTGCCTGTTGCTTCCCTGTGATCATATTTTTCTGTGAAGCAGTAAAATCAGTTACACTGTTTGCTAGTACTTCTGACTATACTTGTGAAAACATTTTTATCAAGATGAAAATACTGTATGCACTTTCCCTGTGATCATATTTGACCATACAGCTGATAATTCTCTAGTACAGATGACTATTTTGCAATGACAAGTGCTTGCCTGCCTTGCAACAGTGAATGTGTACTTGACTGCATTAGCACAAAACACATCATGCATCACGATTAAATAATCATGAATAAGAATTTAACTTGTGAACTAGTACACATGCCACAAGATTACTGATCAGCCTTAGAGAAGACATGTGAAACCTGGGCAGTGTGCAATGACAGCTAACTGTAGAATAGAAGGTTAAGTAATCAACATGATCAACACCACACCTTCAGAGTTTGAAAAGAGTACCTTAACACACCATGTTCTACTCTTTCATAACTACCCTATCTTCATATTAAACACCCTCTCTTCATAACACTTACTGTAATTCTTCTACTATTCTTGTCTGAAACTACTATAAGCATTGATCTTCTATCTTCACTATGTTCTAACAGCATTTATAATCATCTGTCATCTAGTGAATTCTCACTAAAACATATTGGATGTACCTTGCAGTACTAAAACCAGCTGTAATCTGTGCTCTTTTTGCATGCATTTTTATTGATTCTTGCTTGGAGAGAGATGCACGGAAATCTTATCTGCCATCTAAAATTCTTCAGAATTGTGTAGCTAAAAGCAATCAAGAATTTACTTATAAAGGTAGGAGACACTGAAAGCAGTCCTGGACCCACATGTTCTGCTACTCCAAAAAAGGTGAGACATTCACTACAGCAAACCATTATACATGCAGAATCCTAGTGAGCATCACAGATTGAGATTTACCCCATTGAACATGGGAAATGTGTGCAACAAATCTGCAAAAAATACATGTTAACTGCAATAGAGACTATGCTCAAACCAAAATATTGCTTTCTATTCATCTAATCTGTAACTATGTTGTTGTTCTTCTTCTTTCGGCTTTTCCCAGTTAGGGGTCGCCACAGCGGAACTCCGGTCTGCTAATAATTGGCAGTAGATTTATTTACGGGTGCCAAAGTGCCAGCTCGACGCCCAACCTTCAACAAAGGCATGCCCATTCTATGCATGCCTTTCAAATGCCACTCGACCACGGGGAGGACATGCAGACTCCACACAGAAGGTGCTCCAGCTGAGAATTGATGGGAGAACCTCTTGCTGTGAGGCAACAATGCTACCGCTGCACCACCATGGCTTATGTAATCTGTAACTACATGAATCTTTAATTTGGTGGACCACACAGTTGTTGGATATATACTTTTCCTTTACAAAGTACACCTTGCCTTCAAATTAAATGCTGCGGTGGTACCTCACAGCAAGAGGTTCTCCCGTTCGATTCTCGGCATGGTTTGGGAGTGCCTTCTGTGTGGAGTCTGCATGTCCTCCCCATGGTTGGGTAGCGTTCAAAAGACATGCATGTGTAAATGGGCATGCCTTCGTTGAAGGTTGGGCATCGAGCTGGCACCTCGGCGTTTCATAAAAATCTACTGCCATTCATTAGCGGACCAGAGTTTCGCTGTGGCGACACCTTACTGGGAAAAAGCCGAAAGACAAACAACAACTTCACTCCTGTGTAGACATGTACCAAACTGCTTACTTTCTGAAGCTACTTTAGGGAAAAGTCTAATACTAACTATAGCTTAGGCCTACACCCCCCCACACACACACACACACACACCCCACCAGCTATTCATTCAGTGACTTCACTGCTTCAGGGGCTGATGTTAAAGAAAAGTAACATCTTAATACTTATAAGTTTTACTCTTAACATACTAAGCCAACAAAGACTACACACTGAAGCCTCCACGACAGATTATCACCTCACTAATACACATAAGGATTTCACAAGACCGAATCACATGACAGGAAACTTCTGCTCCATAGATTTGCTCTTAAAGGATAAGCTTGGCAGAATTCAAAATTTCAGGTACTGCCATAAAACCTTACATGAACACTCACCAGCATGCTATATATAATAGTATTCAAATCAATAAGCAAGAGTATTAATGACTTAGCAGATAAAACATTCTCCTTTGATGCTGGAAAGATCAGAAGGTTGTGGGTTCTATCCCCAATGACTGCATGGATTCATATTCTGGTAATGACATTTTAGTATGTTATTCAGAATGGTTATACTCCTTTATGCAAAGTGTAGGTCAAGAGGAAGGTATGGATCATTTCCTACTGCAGTGTACTGAGTGCTGCATTCCTGAGGTGTCATCCTTAAGATGAGATGTTGAATAAAGGTCTTCTGTGCCTGAGGTGATAGTAGCTCAGGCCAATGTAAAATATCCTGTGGCACTCATAGAAATGAGATAAGGTAATGATTTAAAGAGTAAGAACACATATCTACCCTCTCAGTGAACCTCGCATGCCTTATGAACAAGCCTTATCAATTCTTTCTCTGCATCATACAAAAAAAGGACTGAATCAAATTTCTCCATGAAGTTTCTAATGGTTTGTTGCTTCTCTTGCCTTGATGGCATAAATTACAAACTTTAACTATAAAATCTGTTGTAAAATCCTGTATCTGAAAATATATATATATATTATATAATGATGATACATAATGGGTTATTCATCATTCCTTGTGAAATTTCTTCACGTTACTTAAAGAAACCTACACAACAAATCTTTGCCATCCAGTGTAGGGATTCCTAGTAGAAGTTTTCACAAAGCATACAAAACTGACCTTGTCTGTGTAACCCCAACTACACTGTAGTAGGAAATGGTCCACAGTTTCCTCTTGACCTACATTTTGGGGAAAGGAGCATAACCACTTCAGATAACATTTGGTTTTGGCATTACCTTTCACATAAGGTTTACCAAACAATAATAACCAGAATCCTGTGCATGCATAATCATATAGATATCAGCAATATGTAAATTCTCCAACCCTTCCTGTGAACTGTCTTCTAAGGAGTGCTTTCAATGCTGAACTGCAAAGTTCATACTGAGTCTCATGCAACCTTCTAATATACATTATGAAATGCCTAAAATGGAACACATGTTTTATTCGGCAATAATTGATCCAGGCAACCTTCTGGGACATTACTATTGATCTCCTCCCTTCTAACTACTGTCACTAGCACAGATATAAAAACTGCAATATCCCAAAAAAACAACGTGAAATCACCTACTAGAAAGGGATGTAAAACATTCTGCAAAACAATGCAATCTACAGGATGTTGCACTTTTTCCCATAGTTGGACAATCATGGAATTAGTATATTTAGATAAATGGTGAGTAGTAGCACAGTCCCCCACATGCATGGATCCAAGATGCTTGCCTCCTCTTTTGCAATAAAATATGTCAGATGTGTTTTCTGCTGTGTACATTTGACAGCATTATTCTTGATCCTTTAAAGCTTGCAACTGGTGAATTAAGTGGTAACTTCTAACTGGTGCACCACTGCTGCCTCCATCCCAGAAAGCAAGAAGAGAATCATTTGAACACGGTAAAAGAGGAAGAAAACCATTTCTATCAATAACACCTTTTTCAAAAGGGAATTCTGAGATTCCACCAGGTTAGTAGCCTGTAGAAGTTAATTAATTTATTATTTATTTATTTTATTTTACATTTGTTGACTGGGATAGTCCGACTGGATAAATGTCCATTTTCAGTGGAGGTGCGGGGAGAAAAGCTCCAGTCATACAGATAATAATATACACAATAAAAGTAAAGCTTGGTTTACAAAGTATAAAAGATACACATTAAAAGACTAGTAAGGTAAGGTTTACAGATTGTCATAGTTAAAAGGGTATTAGAGAAAGGCAGTGTTATGTACAGTACTATTTGTATGCAGTAATAAAGAGGAAGAAAAAATTAAAATATTCAGGAGCAGGAAAAATACAAGAGGCAGAGCATGTACTAGAGTTTAGTTAAGTAGGGATGATATAGTCTGGGCCTCAGAGTGGAATAATCCAAAGTCCTACCAGACATGGTATCTAATGTATGGTAGGATATACATATAGAAAGTAGTAAGATGCAAAAGGGGTAAGGGACTAGGGTGGGTGTGAAACATAGAGGGGGTGTTGAGTCATGAGTTACACACTCACCCCTAGAGAGAGGGGTAGAGGCTAAGTAATATGTGGATATTAAACTGGGTAGTTGGGGAGTTAGCCAGGGTTGGAACTGGGACATAGCCAGTATGCTGTAAAATATAGTTTGAGACTTTTTTGAATTGAGTTAGAGAGGGTACTAGAGTGAAGTCAGCTGGAAGTGAGTTCCAGGTTTTGCCAACAAAGTTAGAAAACAGGGAGTCTCCAGCTGAGCTGTTAGCTTTCTATGTTTGAACCAGCAGTTTGTTAGATGAACGAAGTGGCCTAGAATTACTATAGGAACTGATAAGGTTTTTAGTCCAGGGGTGTTTTCAGATCAGTTGAGAACCTTGTGAGCTACTATGAGTTGATTGTACTGAAGTAAACGGGGTAATTCTAACCACCCTAGTAGTTTAAGGTTATGGCAGGGATGTATCCAATATGTAGAGCCGGTGGCAAATCTGGCAATGTGGTTGTAACAGTTTACGAGTTTGCTAAGTTCAGATTTGTTCAAGTTAGTATAGGGGAGACATATAGAAGAGTAGAGAGTAGGTCAATGCGGGCAATGGCAGTCCTAGCTAATGGCGTAAGGAAAGGTTTATTTTTATATAGTGATCCAAGTTTTTTATTAGTAGTTTTGATAGTTTGATTGAAATGCATACCAAATTTGAGGTTATCTACTATTATCCCTAAGAGTTATGTATGAGCATCAGGGGAAATAATGGTACCATTGTTAGATGTTATAGTAGAATGGAGTGGACCTACGAGTGGGGGAGAAGAATAGTAGCTTGGTTTTGTTAGGTTTCAAAATCAGACAATGATTAGAGAGCCAGTTTTCAACTGTGCTGAATGTTTTCTGGGATAAGGTAAGCAGGTCTGTCGAGGAGGATGCTGAATAGATCATAGTAGAGTCATCAGCGTATTGGATACAAGTTGCATCTGGGATGACAGTATAAAGGTCATTAATAAAGACTGAAAATAGAAAGGGATCTAGAATAGAGCCTTGAGGGACTCCAAGGGTGAGAGGTAGTAGAGTGAATAGTTTATCCTGCCATAGGACAGCCTGTTGTTTACCACTCAGATAGGAATGGAACCATAGAATAGCATTGTTATCCAAGGATATGGTTTTCAGGGTATGGATGAGTAGTTGGTGGTTAACCATATCAAAGGTTTTGGAGAGATCGAGAAAGACGGCTGAGGATAGCTTGTTGTTATTTCTGTTATGGTTTATGGAGTTGGAGAAAGAGAGGAGGGCAGAGGTGGTAATGTGCCCCATTTGGGATGTACCTTACAAGACACCTGCAACAACTGGAAAGACCACAGACATACCTCACCAAGAGGATCACTAGCCTCAAGCAGATACCCTATGCAGCTTGACTGAAGAAACTCCAGCTGTACTCGGTTGCATACTGCCTACTCAGAGGTGATCTCTGCCTGACATACAAGGCCATGTCCAACCCAGAATTTATGGACATGCTCCACCTAAAGAAAACCATATCCCCTCGAGCCACACGCTCCAGGGATCTAAACCTCACCACAACAATAAATAGGACATGCTGGAGGGATAGATTCCTGTCCCAGAAACTTCCCATGCTCTAGAACAAGATTTCAATCTACATTAGGCAGATGTCCTTGCTAACCCTCTTCAAGAGGAACCTTGACGAGTGGATGGGAAACAGAAAGTTTACCCCGGGGATCACTTCAGTGGCTGTGCTGGACAGAGGTACAGGGAACTAATCTAAGGAGGCAGCAAAAGCCAATACATTCTGGCTGGGCTTATAAATGCCTTCGGGCAGATAGCCTAGTACCTACCTATGAACCTATGGTCTGTAGACATGCTGAGTGTTAGCCAACAGAGTTCTGAATAAGATAGTGCAAGGGTTGTTTATGAATGCACTTTTCCATTATTTTGGCCAAAGGTGAGAGAATAGCTATGGGTCTATAGTTTGACAGTTCTGTGCAGCTACCACCTTTATGAAGTGGGATAACATGGGATGTTTTCCAGATGGAGGGGATAGAGTTTTCTATTATGGTTCTATTGATCAAGATAGCGATGGGGAATGCTATGGCATCTGCAGCTTTTTCTAGGTATTCTGCGGGGAGGTGGTCTGCAGATAGGGTGGTTGGTTTTAATTTATTAATTAGAGATCCAGTAAGTGAGGCTGAGACCAGTTGGAAGCTAAAGGAGAATTGGGTAGCAGGAGTAGTTATGATGGAATTAGAGCCTATGGGAGTTAATTGGCTAGCAAGGGTCTGGATAGTCTTGGTGAAAAAGTTATTAAAAGTATTAGCAATGTCCTCTAGGGATTTTTGGGTAGAATTGGAGGGGGTAGGAGTGGTTGCTTGACCTGGATGAAGAAGTCTGTTTATACCTGCCCAGAATTTTTGAGGTTTGTTTTGGTGTTTTTGATGAAGATTATAGTAGTAGGTTTCTTTTGTCTAGGAGGATAGATTTTTTTGTGTCATTCCTAAGCTGATGGTATTTTAGCTGATCTAGAGTGACTTTAGTTGTTCACCAGATGGCCCAGGATTTATTTCCAAGTTTGATTTTTTATTTGGTATCTTTTGTAAGCCATGGTGCAATTTTTGTTTTAGTTCTAATAGCGCATGCAGGAGAGTGAGAATCAAGGATGGTAAGGAATTTAGTATTAAAGTATACAACAGCTTCATCAAGTGGCATTTGTTTTAGGATTGACCAGTTGTATAGTTTGTTCATTTTGGAAATTGATAGGGTTAAAGTTCTTATTGTTTCTAATTGTTTTATATGTTGGCTGGCAGGTGTTATCGGCTTTGTGCTTAATAATGTAGGTTAGTGAGTGATCGCTTAGGTCATCGGGGAGTGTCCCAGACTTGTACATATAGGGATGACTATTGATAAGCAGCCAGTCTAGGATACTTTCTTTGTTAGAGGGTTTACTGATTCTAGTAGGGGAGGATATTATTTGTGTAAACCCATATAGATTTATGTGAGTGGTAGGGGTTTTAGAGGAGCAGGTGTTCCAATCTATATTAAAGTCCCCAGGAACAATGGTTTCTTGAGGGTAGGTATTAGATAACCAGTGGAGATTATCTTCTAGGATGTTTGTATTATTGCATGGGGGAATGTATACACAGACAATATTTATACTTTTGTTGTTATTAATTTGTAGTTTGGTGATAAGAATTTTTGCATTATTAAATAGGGGTGGTTGTAGGGAATCTCTAATAACATTTAATGTATTTTTATAAAATACAGCTACCCCACCTCCCTTCCTAGTATTGCAGTCTAATCTAAGTATGTTGTACCCAGGGGGTAGTACCTCATTATCTGCAATTGTAGGTTTTAGCCAAGTTTTTGTAAGACATAATATGTCAGGGGTATGAACTGCTAAGAGGGCGTGCAGATTGTTGACTTTATTATTTATGCTTCTGATATTTAAGTGAAGGGCCAGGAGTGAACTAGATGGCCTGCTAAGAGGTTGTTTGGTAATAGGGTTGGTAAAATGGAAGCTAATGTCACCAGGTGAAGATGGACCAGGGTTTGGGTGAATATTGCCATCCATTATTAGTTTGTGGTGTAGACTTATTATGAGCTTTAGAAATCTATTTATTAGTTTTTGATAGTGTTTAGTTCTGGGATTGATATTCTTGAATCAAATTGGCAGGTTATAGGGGGTGAGGAATTAGTTGTGAGGGGAATTGTTAAATGATCTACTGTATTTGAGGATGCTGGGGAGGTGGTTTGACATACTGGATAACAGAATCATAGCAACTGGTTTTCATAGGTGGTGAGGAGGTAGAAAACAAGCATCAGAGGCAATAGAGAAAATAATGGTATTTTTTGGTGATAATGATGCAAATGGATGGAACATTTTAGAGCTAGTAATTTTGAGCAGGATATTATTGGAGAGAGGGAGGACTGGATTACCAAAGGGGAGAACACTCATGTGATGTGTGGGTTGATAGTTGGCTGGATAACAAAGAGGGCTTTACTATAGTAGTATAAATTTAGCAGTACAGGGGGCAGCTGGGAATAGGTGGCAGGGCGGGGTGTGGAGCGATCCTGAACGTAGCAAGGCAAGCGGAGCGGGGCTAAACCAGGCCACAAGATTTTAACAGCCAGTGAATGCAACATAAGTACTTTAGATGTAAAAAATACTTATTTGTATCCACCAGGCTTTTACTTTAGCTTTAATCTGCTGTTAACATAAATTATAGGCCAATTTTTGAAGAGTAGTGTTTAACATGAAGGAATTAAGTGGTAAGCTAACCGTGCTATAGACCCAGCGCGGTTGAATTTAACTAGCACACACAATAAATAAGTTAGAGATAATAACCTTGGCAATAACAAAATATTGAGGGTGAAGGGAGCAGTTTTGGTTATCCATTTAAACTGCAGTGAGGGTGGTGTTCTAGCGTAGGAAGCCTTTCAGGGTGGGAGCAGTAAAAAGAAAAATGGGGACAGTACCTTATAGACAGTAGAAGCAGCTCACAAGCAGAACAAATTAAATCAGGATGAGGACAGATTGTCTTCTCTGAAAATTTCACTACTAGTGGGATTCCCCCCAGGACTCATCTTTGTGTCTGCTTCTGTTTCCCTTATTATACTCTAAATTCGATTTAGTGATACTGTCTTTGGAAATTTCCTGACCAAAAAACAGAGGTGTCAGATAAAGGTCCTTGAATGTCCTGAAGTGCACTGAATTGGAACCTATACAGTACCGTCTGGATTTGATAGTTTTTAATTGAAGGCATAGCAACTGACAACTCACACATTCTTATTACTGTCTGTGATTAGAACCATTAAATCATCCATTTATTCAAACATATGAAAATGTACATCAGTCCCAAACTTATAAAGCTAAGGTTTCAAATTAGATTCTATGCAAATGTCTTACTAAAGAATCAATACATAGCACAAACACAAGACTAGCTGAACAAACTTCATTCAAACCCATTGTATTAGAGACAAAGTCAGAGACTCACCCATTCATCCTTACCTTCATACAATAAATATTAAATTGAGGAAATATTCTTCAGTCTGTTGTCGCAAATGTTTAATACTTTTCTTGTCTGCCATTATTTAGTAAAGAGTAACTCATCCTGCTGGTATGGTCGTATCTTTACTAATAAAGGTCTTGTCTGCTTTCTCATGTCCCAGTTTGGAGCCCTCTCAATTAACAAATCATACTGTGGAACACCAATCCAATTGCTTATTTGTACTCTCAAGAAAAGAATTGCATTTGTTTCTTCTAGTTTCTTTGGTACAACAAAAAATCTCAGATTTTCTATGCATGCACTGTCTTCTAACTCTACAATTTTTTGAAACAGCTCTTTTTAAGAAGCCTCATGCTCAGCTAGCCTTTTTTCATCTTTTGATTTTTACAGATTTATCAGTTCATTTGAATACTTACTTAAAACTTCTATTTTTCACACATTTGCTATTTGACTTCATATATTCCTTCCGTTGTTCACTTATCTTAAATATCTCTGAATGCATTTGATTTATTTTTCCTGTAAATTACTGGACATCATCTCCTGGTCCAAAACTAAAACTTTAACTGCATTTTTTGCAAAACAGCTGCAAACGTCTTTACAGGCAGAGTTTTTTTCATATTTAGCTTGTTTTATAGGGATGTCTTTTATTCTAATGAAGTTCTTGTAATAGCAATGAAAGAGCTAAATAATTTAATTTTGTCAAGTATTTCTTGTGGAGGGTTACTTTTTTGTTTATTTGATTTTTGTTTTGGAACATTTGACCTACTCTTTGGTTGTTTGTGCAGAGCTTTTCCCCTCATTTTCTGGTTGATTTATCTTACTTTTCCAAATGTCTTCTTTGTTAGCATTTGAACAATATATTTACTAGTCAGTAACTGAATTTTACCCAAACTGATAGCTTTTACCAGCTTTTTTCCTCAGTTTTAATTTTCACAGTAGAATAATTCTAATCAACCTGTTCATCAGCCTACAAGCATCTTGGAAGTTCCAAGCATAGTGGGGATTCTATGGGTGGATAGGCTTTTGTTAATAGTGAGGTACAACTTGGTGATATGACGTAGCCAGGCATATTTATTTATTTATTGATTGATTGACTGATTTACTTACTTAGTCCAACAACAGCACCACGTATGAGGCGACCAGGCTCACTTGAATTATCCAGAATACTCAAAGAGTGTATAAAAGCAAAGATCTTTTATTCACATAAATCTAACAGGTTAGCGCTTTCACGCTTGTTCATGCTTGAACGCGAAATTGTTAACCTGTTGGATTTATGTGAATAAAAGATCTTTGCGTTTATACACTCTTTGAGTATTCCGGGTAATTCAAGTGAGCCTGGTCGCCTTGTGCGTGGTGCTGTCGTTGGACTTACTGTTTTCTTCATTTTCCATGGTGAGGCGTTAACTCTATTGGGAGTACTTTGTTGTTGTTTGATTTATATGATTTACTTACTTATTTTATTTTATTTCTCTTTGTTTACTGGGAAGTTCTGACTGGTGTTTATTCCTTTGTCATGAAGGCATGGAGATAAAAGATTTGCATATTAAGGAAGTATATTTAAAGATAAAAAACAATGACATTTTGCAAAATATATTGAGTTTACATGAAAAGACAATTACATGAATACATCTAGAACATGTTATGTAACAAACAGTAGCCTATAAATTATGGAAATGCATTTTTATTAACGTAATTGGTTGCAGAGAAATTAAACAGATGGACAGTGGTTGCATTATGTAATATGCTTATCAGCTGGAAGTAGAGAAAACTCTTGGTAGCTCCATGTGAAATGGGAGCCAGCCAATCAGTGAAGGTTCAAGTGGAACCCCCACGTTTGAAGGACATGTGTAGAAATGAGGGAAGCCTGTCTTTTATTCTCACAAAAAGGTAAGTTAACCCAACACTACAACCAGGTCCAATTCAGCAAAAAGAAATGACAAAACTGAAAATGTGATCTTTGAGTTTTCTGCCATTACAGACCGGATAAGGTACCAACATGAATCAAAACTAAACTGGAAAAATCTGATAATATGTGCATATCTCCTTCTAAAAAAAAATATTGCTACTGATATAAAGTGTAATAAGGAAACACATGCCAATTATTTTAATGGTATAAAAATATTTATTTTCATTTGTGTGGTGTTCACGTTGCAAGTTATTGTATATAATATGAAAAGCTAAATAATTCAATAGCTATGATTATAAGTACAAGAACGGTCTTAAAATCTTTTTTAGATTATAGGTTCATAGGTTCATAGGTTCATACTAGGCTATCTGCCCTAGGGCATTTATAAGCCTAGCCAGAGTGTGTTTGGCTTTCGCCACCCATTTTAAATTAATTTTGCTATGCCCTTTTTCGAAGTTAGTATACTATGCCTCTGTCTAACAGTGACACAGAAGTGATACCCGGGGTAAACCTATGATCTCCCATCCACTCATCAAGATTCCTCTTGAAGAGAGTCAATGAGGGACTCTGCCTAACCTGGACTGGGATTTTATTCCAGAGTGAAGGAGCCTCTGGGTTATGAATCTGTCCCTCCAGCATGTCCTATTTATTTCAGTGCTGAGGTTCAAGTCTCTTGAGTGCGTAGCTCGATGGGATTTGGATTTTCTGAGGTGCAGCATGTCCATTAATTCCGGGTTGGACATGGCTTTATATGTCAGGCACAGATCACCTCTGAGCAGGCGGTATGCCACTGAGTAGAGCTGGAGTTTCTTTAACCGGACAGCATATGGCATCTGTTTGAGCCCTTTGATCCTCTTGGTGAGGTACTTTTGGGGTCTTTCCAGTTGCTGCAGGTGTCTGGTAAGGTACATCCCAAAAGGGGCATAGTACTCAATTATGGGCCTGATGAGGGATGAGTAAAGAGGCACGATGACCTCCCCTGATCTAGATGTGAATCCCTTCATGATTAGGTGGGCTATATAAAATGTTTTTCTAACCACTTTGGCCATGTGGTTGTCAAATGAGAGATTGCTATCAACTTGGGTCCCCAGGTCCCTAATTACTTCTTCTGTACTTAATGGATTACCACCTATGTGGTAATTTGTGGGCACTTTGTTTTTGCCAAAGGGGGTGACTATACACCTGAGGAAGTCATACTATTTGATGAAAGCACTTAACCTGTGGTTTTTGTGTCAATAAACCTTTTCTGTGGACCCGCAACGTTGTGCTCTTTTTGGTTATCTTATTTGACATGGGGGTTTATATTTAAGCTGGTGAGCTTATCTATAATGCCCGAGTGGGGTATTGTATCGAAGGCTTTTGCGAGGTCCAGGTAGGCTGTGTGGACCACCTTCCCCTCGTCAATGGCCTTGGTGACTGTTTCAAAGAAATTGACCAGGTTTAAGAGGCAGGATCTGCCCTTAACAAAGCCAGACTGGGTAGGATTCAGTGTCTGTAGGTCCCCAATATCTTTATTTATGAGGTCCATGATGATCCTTTCCATAGCTTTGCAGACCAAGTTAGTCAGGCTTATGGGGCGATAGTTTCCAGGATCCATTGAGGCACCACCTTTGTGGAGAGGGACCACTGTTGCTGTACGCCACTCTTTGGGTACATATCCTGTAGTAAGGCTGAGATTGAACAGTAGTTTTATGTTTGGGTTTAGCTCTTCTTGGAGTTCATGTAGGACACAGCCCGGGACATCATCTGGTCCCATTGATGCTGTGTTTTTTGCTTTGGAGAGGGTGGCTCTTACCTGAGCATCTGAGATGTCAGGGAGCAGCACACTGCTGGGATAGATATTTGCCCTTTTGGTGGGAGAAGTTTGCGCTGAACCTGTCAGCTAGGATGTTGGCAATGTCTGTGGGTTCAGTGTATTTTTTGTCATTTTGGACTAATTCTGAGCATATCTGGGAATTCCCAACCAGGTTCCTAACATAACTAAAGAAAGCCTTGTGATTATCCTTAGTGTCCTGTGCAATTTTTCTCTCGAAGCTGGCCTTAGACGATTTTATGAGTGCCCGTAGTTTTTTGCTAATACTGATCAGAGATGCCTTCCCTTTTTGGGATTTTGCTCTATCATGTAGTAGCTTCCTCCTTCTATTGTATAGTTTGTTTATGGCTGGGGTTCACCAGCCAGGATGTCTGCCTTTGGAGGATTGGGTCTTGGTTTTATTTGGGATTGTATGATCCATGCATTCCTGAAGGTGTTCATAGAATGCGTTTATAAAGGATTCTGTGGTCTGGGCCATATTTTCCACAGGCCTGGGTGCTTTGAAGGATTCCACCCTGGTTTTGAGGAGTGTGAAATTTGCTTTAGAGAAGTTTTTCACTGTGGTTTTCTGGGCAGGGGGTGGGGTCGGGATGTGAATATCCAGTGAGATTAGTTTATGGTCTGATCTTACCAGTGAGGGATACACTTCTGGTCTGGAGCATAGAGTCCCCATGTTGGTGATGATCAGGTCCGGTATGTTTTCCCCTCTTGTGGGAGTGGTAACAAGTTGTTCCATAGCATTTGAGTTTATAAATTCTACGAACCTTTGGGCTAGGGTGTTGGAGCTAGAGTAATGCTCCCAGTCTATGTTTGGGTAGTTGAAGTTGCCCAGTATAATGGTGTTTGGAGAGACCTTCATATTTTCCATGACATAATTCTTATTTCATCTCCTCTTTCTTTTCAAGCTATGTCTTGCTGTGTGTTCTGTTGTTCAACCAAAAAGTAAGCTTGCAACTATTCAAATTTAAAATTTCAGGTGGGATCAAGCCATTCAGTGAAGGTTCAAGTGGAATTCTCTCCTCTGAGTCATCTGGAATGAAGAACCTTGCCTTTACTCTTACACACAGCATTACAACAAACACTCCAGCAGGTCCAAGTAGGAAGTTTAAAGAGAAATCCTTACAAAGTGCAATGCAGTGTAGTCCAAGGTACTTGTAAGAAAATACTAGGAACTAAATCAGAGTTTTTGAAAGTAAGCTGCACAAGGAGATTAAAGATGTTGATTGTCTTTTCAGCTTTTAGGTTAGGGGTTGCCACAGTGGAACTCCGGTCCGCTAATGATTGGCAGTAGATTTTTTATGGTGCCGAGTTGCCAGCCCAACACCCAGCCTTCAGTGAAGGCACACCCATTCATGCATGTCTTTCAGCGGCTACTCGACCGCAGGGAGGACATGCAAACTCCACACAGAAGGCACTCCAGCTGAGAATCGAACAGGAGAACCTCTTGCTGTGAGGCAACAACGCTACCACTGTACCACCGCAGCTTCTACAAGGAGAATAAAGATACAGGTTTTAAATTGTGTACTTGGTGGGTGAGAAGATATGAAAGGAAGGGAAACCTAAGTAGTTATCTGCCTAAGGGGCTGGCCTTCAGGTTATGTTCTTCTAACACTCATCAGTATAAGTGAATGAGATAAGGCAGACAGGAGCTTCTAAAGGCAGATTTACACAACAGGGCCACTGAGTCTCACTCATGACCACTTCTAGCAGCCTACACATACACAAATCTTACATTACAGAGCATTTTCTGAAAAATGTAGTCAAAAAATGAAAGCAAAATACATGTTAATGTGTTATGCCTATTAAAAGCAATGCTGTTAAAAAAGTATAGACCGTAATGTTGTCAGTAAAAAGCCTTCTTTGAACTGGGTCACAAGATTATTTTTCCAGTATTTGTCCCAATAAAAGTGGGAATTTTTGACTGGTATAATTTCTAACATCATTTCTTACTCTAGCCTGAAAATGTTTTAGTTTTAACCAGCTGATCACCCTAACAAGGGACACCACAAAAAGATATGATCACTTATACCAATGGTGTAAATTTCCTAAGCTGGTATACTTTTCTGTCAGTGCCTGTTAATCAGTCTTGTCCATGCCATATTTATTTACTATATTTCACTTTCACTCACAGATTCCCCATAAAAGTGAGAACTAAGCTCTAACTTTTAAAAACTTGGGCAGATACATTTATAGTTTGGTTTACACTGATGTTATCTAATATTTCAATGTACGTCTGTTTAGGTCTTCACAGTGATAACAGTGCATTCAGCATTATAATGCACACAAACCTAAAATTATCTTTTTCTATAAAGTTTCACAACCAACTTTCTATATCTTCGAAAATGTATAACATAAGACCTGTATTTTTGGATTACTTTGGTGACAGCAATAAATTTCTTTTTGAGAACTTGTTTATTGACATGCTTACAGAAATATTTAAAAAATGCTTATTTGTGTAATTAACAGTGTAAATAACATTGAATACCTCTCTGGATGTACAGCATACAATGCAAAAAAAACAAATGACAGTTTTCTTAAGCATCATCTATGCCACACAGTAGTGTGAGTCACTTTATCTTGAAATATTAATGTACACATGGAAAGATTGCCTATCTTCATAATTACTAGTAAATGACCAGCAACAGCTGTAGCACAGCGCAATTTTTCATAGATACTGACAATGTATTTATGTTTCCCACCATGACATTTCACACTATGTCCATCAGTAACGTTTAGTGCTCTCAGTTATGAGATATGAATGCAAATGTAAAATATGAAGAATAAGTGACAAACAAAGATTATCTTCACTGTAGGGCATCCTGGAATAACAACTTCAGTGGCATTTTGTTAGTTACACCATGCCCTTTTTAATCTTCTTATCAATTGGTAAGTCACCTAGTTAAAGAAGCTGACCCCAAACATGTCATGATGTCATAAGGGTGAGTGTTAAATGGAAATATACAAAAAAGAGCTGTAGGTATCATTTTAAAACCAGGCAGACATAGTGGGTAGACTGGGACAGTCAAAATTAGTCATAGAGCAACAATCACTGAGCACTTTTTTTTTTTTGCTTACTTAAAAAATGTTACTTCTCAGGTCATCTTTAAAATCTGATAGAGTTACACTTTTACTGTCAAAGAACATAAAACAAATCTAGCCATTACCAAGAACTTCTATCAAACTCTAAGAAGAAGTAAACTCAATGCAAAACAGCATGAATGCAAAAATAAATCACTAAAACAAGACCAAAAGGCAAAAAATGTTATATGCAAGCTATAAACCAAGAAACCAAAAGTCAAAGAGTAGCAGTCACAGAGCGCTGGTAACTGCTGCCGATTAAACCGTGCCTTGCGGCTCTGCAATTTCTCCTTCGATAGTTCTTATTGAGTAAATCCCTTTGTAATCAAGTACTGCAACACAAATCTTTCTAAATGGGACTAATCAAGAACTTGAAAAACACAAAACATTTAAATAAAGCAACAAATCTGAAGCACAAACTGCAATAAAACAGGAACAAAAAACAAGAAACAAATTAAATGCACAAACTATAACCCAAGAAACCCAGAATAGTGACAGACCAATGGTAACACAGCACTGACAGCTTTCACATAGCACTGCAGATGTAATATGAAGGGACCCATTTCTATAAACATAGGAAGGAAACCCACAGCTTTTGTGAGGAAAGCAGCGAGAAGAAAGTCTGGGTAATCCTGACTCAGCTCATGGCAAACCTGCATGAGCATAGTCTGCCTACACCTTTCAGTTATTCAGAATTTTGCAAAATGTTCTGACTTTTTTCTCTTATGTTTTGACTATTTCTTGTTAAATATGTGGTTTTCTGGAAAATCATTGAGGATTGCAATCACAAAATAAAGAGAGATATTTGAGTTTCAGAATTCATAATCCACAGAAAATGATGCACATTAATGCAAAATCTGTTATTCTGGCAACATTCTAAGTTTCTAATAGCAATTTTTAAAAGCTGTCCCTATTTTGGGCATTTGCCCCCTCATCAGTTTTGGCTTTGTTCCAAATTATTGCAGTAAGAGACTGAGTGATATTTGTTATCACCAGAAAATTGGATATAAAATGTAGAAAGAGGAAAAAACGTTGTTTCCAAAAAGTACCATCCGACTTCATTACAAAGTACTTGTTTTTGCATATGACATTGACTTGCAAAGATATGTCTGCATCCTATTTGCTTTCTTCAGTACTATAATTATTTTTCTATTCTGGTATTGAAAACAACTGCTGAGGTCTGTTAGCAGCTCTTTCATAAATATATTTAGTAAGCCTAAAGAGAAAACCCTACAAAACAGCAGTGGTCACTTATTTCCATGCTGAAAGACTGCAGTTAATAACCCAATTTCCTATCATGCAGTTATTTTCCATCCCATTGTTTTACTCAGCCAAGCCACACCAATGTTTCTGATTTTGTCAACAAGTTTCCTGTTGATATAGCTGCAGTATGAGAAAGTACCACAACTAAGTCTGCTTTCTGTGACACATCAGTCCAATACGCATTATTCCTTAAGACTCAACGTTACGATGATAATTTTATACTGTTATACATGCGTAGTTAAAAGTTCAGGCATATTCCTGCAGATTTCAACTTTTTGTTGTCCAGTTTCTTATTATAGTGATTCTCAGCCATTGACCTTTGCAATAACACTACCGTACAGTCAATAAGTCTCAAACAGATGAAGTTTCAGGTTGCCAGTTTAGACTTGCGGACTTTTAATTATCTGATTGGTATTTGCTTGTGAAAATCACTGCTGGTGTAGTTTTCTTTTCTTCATGGTTCTGCACCTCTATAAACAGTATATTTAAGTATGTGGATGTAGGGGGTACAGAGGAATTTGTCCCCCTGCAGCAAATGTTTCTTACTAATTTTCCATTGGGTTGAAGTTTCGACTATATTTTCTTCTGGTTGAAGTTTCAAGCAGTTGAAACTTTGAGACACATGTAGAATTTTGCTTTTGCACCAGCCTCAGCCAGAATCCTTTCTTTCTAACAGACATGAACTTTTGCAGTTCTCTCAGTTTATTCTGCTGAATTAAGGATCAGCAGTATAGAATTAAGCTTAATGTCTTATTATTGAAACTATGAAAGGTTATGATAGTGGAAGCATGTTAAGAAATGGGTGAGAACCAACTAAAGCATTATTCAGAGATGCCTTAAAAGAAACTCTAAGATGTTTTCACATGTAATGCACCAGGGGAAATATGATGACATCTAGCATTTCCTTTACCCACAGGAATTTGCTTGTTCATTTATTTGCAAACGTTATGGGATGCTCCTGATCAGATGTATAGCTAGGGTGGGGTGAAGGCAGTGACTGCCCTGAGAGGGTGCAAGGTGTTAGGGGGCATGACTGACAGTTGCTGATGAAGAGGTATTGCAGTACTGGCATTCAGAAATGAATGTTGTAGTCTAAATGTAGCAAGCTGCTTGTTACATTTGTAGCCAATGGTTTGCTATAAATTTGTCTTTTTTTAATCCTCAACTTTGAGAAAGGACTTTTTTGTTTTGGTCCTCAAATTGGAAAGAGAACTTTTTTCTTGTTCCTCAAGAGCAGTGACAGATTGGGGAGCTATGCTAGGTGCTAGATGATCTAGCTACAGCTCTACTCTTGGTTTCCCCTAAATCATTCTTTGCCATGGAGGTTTGTCCAGTCCTTCCTCCAGAGAAACAATGCTACTGAAGGACAGTTACCCTCTAGATACAAGTGCCTATCATTGTAGATGGGAAAAAATATCATTATTCCAATACACCAGATTCTGCTTCTCCAGTAGGTTACCCCAATTTGCAAGACCATGATAGGGAAGGCCTTCTGCTGCATTTTCTGAATATAATATGCACATCAATTGCTTTTAGGCATTGAGAGCAGCTGCAGAACAGGCATCACTTCAAGAAGTCTATATTACTATTATTTTATATTCTTTTGTCTGTACTTACCTCTTCAAATGTTAGGCAAAGCTCCTTAGGTTACATCTTACAAGTAACATAACTTTGGAAAACAAAACCCTCACTGTCCACGCACACACACACACACACACACACACACACACACACACACACACACACACACACACACACACACTATCAGCACCATGCAATTCTACACCTTTACTCATTCTGGGACTAATATTAAGTAATAAATGTAGAATTTGAGGGTAGATGAAGACTAACTATCCCAACTAGCCTGCTAATTTATCTACTCACCTACCTACCCAGAGCTGTAGCTGGGGAGTTTGGCATTCTGAGTAATTAATCAGTTAGTCCCACAATTTCAGCCAGTGTTGAGGATCAAAAAAGAAAAAAACCTATAAGCAAAGGACTACTATGTCTCTACATGATATCTGTTCATATTTTTGATATAGAAACTTTCTCAAAGAATTATATTAGCTCTTTGCTGCACTTCTTGGCATGCAGGCAGTATTTTAAACCATTAAGCCGCTGCAATATTAACAGTGTCTGCTTTAATGGTCATCTGTATTAATTTCCCTTTCCTGCATAAGGGTTGCCTAATGCATTCTTACGTTTTTGCACTGCCAGTTCTAGAGGAAGACTGTTAAATCACATGCATACTGCTCTTTCTCTGAAAATTACTAAAATGCTTTTGCTTATCTCACCCAAGTCATCTCCACATCATATTTAAACTATGTCATCTTATTCTCATATTTCTCTGTCTTTTTTAAAGATTGTACCAGCTTGGACTATGTGAATTCCCTTGAGTCACTTTGTCTGTAGTGTTCCCCACTGCTTTTTTTGCTTGTCTCACCCAAAGTGTTTAACTAGTTTTTCAGTCTGCTCCTTAACCATGGTGCTTATCAGATTATTTTGATGGTCTCATCAGCTTTGCCTTGAAGTAATATGTTATGATGTCACTTTTAAATTTTCCCTAATTCCTGCTACTATCCATGTCCCCAAACTCATTCACTCTTCTTTGTCATTTAATTTCCAATTATTTACCCCCAGAAGATGACAATTCCTATTGTTTCTCCTTGCTCTTTTCTTCTGCAAAGTGTGAATTTTCAGTTCCATGCCTCACTCATTCCCATCACCATCAAGGTAAAACTCTTACACATTCTCAACCTGCCATTTTGTCCCACACCAGCCCAAGCATCTTCTATTCTCAGTATCCTACTGACACATTAAGTTCACCATTTTACCTGATCTAACATCCCGCATCACCTCAGAGAAAGTCTGTTTAAGCGAATACCTTACCAGTAACTCTATTCAGGAATGAGAGCAATAAATGAAAGGTGGATGCAATATGGCTTTCATACATTGTTGACACAGATATCTTCTGAATGCATGCAGTAAAGTCCTTCCCCTGTGTGAGTTCAGATCTCAACATACAATGCATACAATGCAAGTTGTAATGTGCACATATCTGTGTGATATTATTGAATCATAGAAAGTTCAAGGTGACTGAGTCTTGTGACCCTTATACCGTGCCAGTTCCCACTCTAGACTGCATCTCCTCTGTCAAACAGGGCGAGGTCAGTCAAGTCTTGGGTGAATTTATGAATACCTATTCAACTGTCTAGGAACCATTTGAAGAAGGATAGTGTATCGCACTGTTTTATCTGTAGATGGAGTCTTTTCCAGTGGTAAGGGAGATGCTGAGTCAGAACTCTGACTCCACCTTGTTTTATTGATCTGCCAAAGCAGGTCTATATCACTTGTTCTTGTATTTGTGGGACTATTTGATTTTTGAAGGGATATGAGACTGTGGATTACCGTGTCCCTGAGTGCTCAGAAGGCAAGGCATAGGTCTCCTCTGAGAAGCCTATAAGACACAGAAAAGAGGTCATATACTACTATCTTTTTATAGTGTAGGGATTTTAAGCCTGTAATCCTCTTTGTTAGGAACCTCTGGGGTCTTTCCAGCTGCTTGGTATGTCTGATGGGGTACATCCCAAATGGGGCATTGTATTCTGGCATGATCTCTGACAAATACAAGGGTACAATAACATCTTTAGATCTGGATGATATTCCCTTGGTGATCTGCTGTGCCAAGAAGAAGGACTGAGGGCTAACCCTTGCTGCATGGTGCTCAAAGAAGAGGGAATTAGATTCCCTGGTCTCTAACTACATTCATTCTGTGGAGACCTGGGAAAGTGATGGCTGAAATCTGCAAAATTACATAACTTGCCTTGAGGATGTGTGATCCTGCAGAAAGTTATATTGGGTAAGGACATGAAGTCCTGGACACGGCTTCCCTTCTACTTCACAGATAGGAGGATAATTGCTTTTATTAAACCTGAATTTCACTAAAAAGCACCAAAAATCTGTCAGTGAGATGTGCCTTATCTCATTTCTGCAAATCCATGTGCGACAATGTGAGGTATTGCCAGCTATGCCAGGAGAAGTAGGGCAGTGGATTTGTAACATATGCCAGCACAGCTACCTGGAATTTTGTAAAGAATTATATGTCATTTGTATATCAAACTGATTTGTATAGATTCTTGTGTTGAAAAATTTATTTGTAAAGCTGTTTGTGTTACTAATGTAAAGACAGTGTACCCTGCTGGACAGAAAAAGGAAATGCACATGCATTATTTTAACTGTTTAAATGTATATGTTTTAACAGAGGATACTGGAAGAAAAGTGGTTAATCTCAAACTTTAAAAACAGTAAGAAATTAAATTACTGGGCCTAAGCCATAAAGATATTATCTCACAGTTTTGAATGAAGCCAGAGACACAAAATCTGTAAGAAGTATGGTTTGTTAGCTCCTGTAGGAAGAGTGGAGGTGTTTTATGGTTTTATGTTTTCCAGAAGCTGCAGCAGATTTTAGCAAGGCTCTGTATGTGTGTATTATTGACACATAGATGCTAAATCCTGGCAGTTTCTAGCAATGGAGGGCTGTGTGGGTACCAGACGTCAGATGATCAGATGTATGTGATGTTATTCTGTAATCCAGGACAAAAATAATGTTTTAATACTAGGTGAGACTGAAGTCTCATGACAGTCTGTTTTGGGGACCTGACAAATAATGAAGACCACTCACCTACTTCATCTTGCCTTGCTCTAGTAAGTGACCAGGGGATAATAATTTTTTATATCAGTCAAGAAAATATAGCGAGATTAGTTAAGTATTGTTTTTTATGTAACTGTGTGAACTTGTCCACCTGTGTTATTTTTAATATTTCCCTGTGTCTGAAACTCTGGTGTTTATTGTAAATAGATATTTAGTATTTTCAAGCTCTTTTATTATTTATTATTAACTATATTTAAAGTTTTCATTGTGGCTGGTTCTTTAGAGAATATTTTATCCTTTGAGGGTACTCATATCTGTTTGTTGACTCTGTGGCCACTCATGAAAGCCTTACTGCATTGTTCACACTCCCATTCATATTAATATTAATTTCACTACGTATAACTGGGTACCCTTGTAGTAGGTGGCTTGAGAGTGTCTGGTGGTAGTAACTGCCTTATAATCTGGGCAGAAGGAATCATAGCTAGTAAAACTGTATCAGCCTTTCTCAGGTGTGTGTGTGTGTGTATGTGTGTGTGTGTGTGTGTGTGTGTGTGTGTGTGTGTGTGTGTGTGTGTGTGTGTGCAATTCAAATCTCAAAGAGTGTGTGTGTCAGCTACATGTAACAGGGACACAATGTACTGGTTACACAGAGAGGGTGCTGGAGGACTTGGCTTGAACACTTGCCTGAGGACTTTACTCTACAGCTGTGCCAGTGGGGAGCCTTACTGGGGACCTGGGAAGAGACAGAGAGAGAAACTCAGACCACGGGATGAGTGTGTTCCATGTGTGCTCTTAAGTGAAATTGTGCTTGATACAGGGAGATGCATCTGGAAATACTGGGTGTATCCATTTTTGTTCCAAGTGAATATCCCACTCCACTGTCATTGGTAAAGATTCAGGCTCCTTGATTACTGGCCAGAGAGGGGATGTCACACTATGTATACACCTGCATGAAATGTTTTGTGTTGTGCTTGCTTTAGCCCTCCTCATAACTCATAATCACCATGAGGTAATACTCTGTGCTTTTTCAAGAAGCATTGTTGTTGGGGATGTCTGTGATAGGTAAGTCAGCGTCAGCCTCTCTCTTCCACCTCCACCCAGCTGACTCTTTCAGCTTAGAATTCTATCACTTGAGTCCAAGTTTCTAGTAATGCAGTTGAAGCATCATTTCTTTATGCTGTGGGATGCTCTCCATCTCCAAAATGCATTCTTTTGGTTCTCATAATATCAACAAGGGATTCTGTCACTGCTTTCTCACACCTAACAGCATGGCTTTATATAGCTGTGCTTTTTCTTATCTGTTCACCTTGTAACATATGTGTTTCCAAATTAGGTAGTGCTTTGACACCTGCAGCACTGTTTAATTACTATTGTAATTTAAATTCCACCATTGAGCAAGCAAACCTTAGCATTATCTTTATTCTGTAGTTCCAGTAATTCTTATTCATTATTTGTTCTGAGAATTTTAAAGAACCCAACAATACATGTATTTAGGGACAGTCAATATGATGAGTTTTATTGACTGCCAGCATTATGAAGTGCACATTAAATGCAGCTTAAGCCCTGCAAAAGAATGACAGTCATAATCTATTAATATAACACAATAGTGGCATCGAACCTCTTAAGCAAAATAAACACTATGGTAAGCGTCCATCTCTGTCCAACCTGATCTCCTGGTACACCCCTCCCCGATCCCTACGCAACTCTGATAAACTCTTTCTACAATTCTATAAACCCAATATTAACATAGGTAAAATATTTTATAAACACCCCATCTCCCTTATTTGGAATAATCTTCCACTCCATATTAGAAGTCATACCTCTCTTCCTAACTTCAAACATGACCTTATTTTGTACCTCCATAACAACCCTATATGTACCTGTAACCATCCGACTTAACTCCTCTCTTTCCATATTCCCATTTCTTCACTAGACTTATTATTAAGACCTTTTTGCTCTTTCTTATCTTACTTTATCCTACTGCTCTTCTTTTTTTCTCCTCCATCTAGATCACTTCATTCCTCCTCTACTCTTATCTTCTTTTGCACTTTCCTTCTTCTGACCTTGTATATAGCCATGTACTATTCTTTGGCTTACATTTATTTTTCCTATCCATTGTATCCATAAGTTTGTTTTTGCTCTTTATATTGTTAACTTGTCTCTATTTGTATGTATTTGTGTTTTGTTCAGGGCTTTTCCCCTCGGGTCTCCACTGAAAATGGATAATTTCTTACCCAGTTGGATTAACCCAGTTAACAAATGTGAAATAAATAAATAAATAAATAAATACATAAACTTGGACACCTGCATCTTTCAGTCTCTTAGTCTGTCCACTCACAAAATAAATCCACTGTGGTTTTAAGGAGAAAATTCTCTGCTCATAAAGATTTATTTATAGAAATTTGTTTACTGGGTTAGAGCACTGATCACAAGTGTCCAAGAACACAGATCACAAGTGTCCAATTTCAATTTAGTAAGAGATAGCAAGAGTATCATGAAAATACTAATCCATAAAATACCATTATTAGCTAATAAAAATATCGAGTATATTCCATTGCAATGCACATTATTTACAGTAGATCAAGACAAATTTCATGTACAAACGGAGGTGCTTATGTGATGATTACAGCTGTGTGTTGTCTAAGTGAGAATGATAGGACAGCTGAGTGGAGTGAAGGATGTTAAACAGAGCTTGTGAACAGTTGGAAGGAGAACTTATATTAATCAAAATATTACGAGAGTGAGAAGTACAAAATGGTGTAACAGGAAGTGCCATAGGAGGACAGTAAAAGTGTTACTAGCAGGAGAAATAGAGAGTGATGTAGCTCAGGTTAGATGATATAATTGGATGGGAGGCTGAAGAAAAGAGGTCGGTCTTTAGTTGGGACCCTAAATTTTGGGTAACATGAGATTTATTTTATTTATTTATTTTTTTTATTTTACATTTGTTGACTGGGCTAGTCTAACTGGATATATGTCCATTTTTAGTAGAGGCCCAGGGAGATAAGCTCCAAGACAAACTGTTAACATAAAAAAATACTAAGAAATATAAAAAATGAAATTATAGTAATATATACACTGACAAATCAGGTTAATAAGAAATCATTTGAAGAAGAGATATCAAATACAATGAAAACTGGAGTTTCAAAAATGACATGTAGGTACATTCCATAATGTAAAAGGAGGCATACAGGCTAGTTCAATGTACAGGTAAAGTACATCACTTAATGGCAAAGAAAGAAGGTGGTATACAGGCTGATGCCATATCCAGTACATTACACAATGAAAGAGGCTACTTAATGATGAGTAGTAGTAATAATGAGTTGCAAAGAAAAATTAATAATATATATATTTTTTTTTACAAATAAGTGAGAGAGAAGGAAAATAATGAGATACAGAGCATAAAAGTCATATATTGTTAAAAAAGGAAATGACAGAAAAAATAATTAAAAGAAAAAAGGGAAGACAGAGCATAATTTGGGTAGAGTAGATGTTTAGGCAGGTTTAGTTCCATGGCATGACCAGTGTGTTTTGAGGAAAAGTTTCCGTCTTTTTTTGTAGAGTGATAAAGAGAAAATTGAGAAAGGTCACAGGGTAGAAGATTCCAGAATTTTCCCACAATATTGAAGAAGAGAGAATCCACAGCCCTGTTGTTAGATTTAGATGTTTTAACTAGAAGTTTCTGAGATGAACGTAAGGACTTCAGATTATTATAGGGGGTGATGATGGTAGAGAGACTAGGAGTATTAAAAGGTTGGTAGAGAGTTTTATGTGCAATGATTAGTTGGTGGTACGTGATCAGATTCTGTAGTTACAACCATTCAAGCTGCTTTAAATTAACACAGTGGTGAGTTTTAAATGGGTTACCTGTAGCAAATCTGGCTATATTATTATAGGAGCTTTCCAACTTACTGAGGTTGCTCTTAGATAGGTTGGTGAAAACGGAAGAGGCATAGAGGAGGGTAGAGATTAGACGAGTATGTGCAATAGTAGTTCTAGCTGTAGGTGATAGGAAGGGTTTTATTCTGTACAGAGAGGCAAGTTTTTTGTTGACAGATTTAACAGTGTTGTTGACGTGTATGTCAAAGGAAAGATTGTAGTCTATAGTGACACCAGGTAGCTTGGTAGTTAGGTTGGGTGATATAATGGTGCAATTAGTGGAAGAAACAGAAAAATCTAAGGGAAGGGACTTCAGATTTGGACTGAAAAGGAGGAGTTTAGTTTTTTGGGGGTTTAAGAGTAGACAACTATGAGTGAACCAACGTTCCACAGTGTTAAATACATTTTGGGTAATTGAGTGAAGGTCAGAGGTGGTTTTAGCAAAGCATATAAGTGTGGAGTCATCAGCATATTGTATGGAAGTAGCTTGGGGAATTGCTTGATGAAGGTCGTTGATGAATATAGAGAAAAGGAGAGGTCCTAATATGGACCCCTGAGGTACACTGAGGTTAACTGGTAGGTGGGTAGATAGAGTGTTATGCCAAAGTAAAGCCTATTGTCTTTTATTTAAGTAGGATTGGAACCATTTGATAGAGAGTGCATGTAAGGACAGGGATTTGAGGATATCTATCAGAATTTGATGATTTACCATATCGAATGCTTTGGACAGATCGATAAATAGTGTTGCAGAGAGCAAATTGCAGTTACGTTTTTTGTTGATACAATCTGTAAAGGAAAGGAGGGCAGTGGCAGTACTATGGGAAGGTCTGAAACCATGTTGACAGCTAGAGAGCAAGTCATTGTGGATTAGGTGTTCTAGCAATTGTCTATGTATGCATTTCTCCATGATTTTTGCAAAAGGGGAAAAAAGAGCTATGGGATGATAATTGGAGAATTCGGTGGAGTTACCACCTTTGTGGAGGGGGATAATATGGGAGACTTTCCAGATACTAGGGATGTGGCCTTCACTAATAGTTCTATTGATAAGAATGGAGATGGGGTAAGCAATCGATTTGGCAGATTTCTGTAGGTATTCAGCAGGTATTTGGTCTGCTGAATGAGAGCATGGTTTCAATTTTTGGATTAGGGCAAGAATATGGGTTGTTGGGACTGGTTGGAGACGAAATGGTGAGGGTGGAGTTTTGTTGTTGGTAGGTAAAGTAAAATTACCAGATGATAACTGACTGGCTAGTGTTTGGATAGCATCAGTAAAAAAGGAATTGAAGGCATTGGCAGTGTACATGGGATTTTCTTGGTCAGTATTTTATGGGTTTGGTGTACTGGATTGACCTGGATGTAGTAATTGGTTGACACTCGTCCAGAAATTTTGTGGGTTATTATGGTTAGCCTTCTGAAATTGAAGGTAGTAGTTTCTTTTATCTGATAGTATAGCTTTCTTAGTGTTATTTCTTAATTCTCTGAAAATGTGTTGGTCAACAGGATTTTTGGTCATTCTCCATTTAACCCAGTATTTATTTCTGAGATGCATTTTCTGTTTGGTTTCTTTAGAAAGCCAAGGGGCAGATTTTGTCTTGAATCTGATTGCATGGGTTGGGGCATGGCGATCAAGAATGGCTAAGAAGTTTGAATTAAAGTATTGTACGGCTTCTTCTAGAGGGAGGTAATTTAAGGAAGACCAGTTGCATGCTCTAAGTTCCTTTTGGAAGAGGTCAGGGTTGAAGTTCTTTTTGGATCTGATATTCCTGATAGTGGTAGGAATGGGAGAATAGGATTTATGCCTGATGATATAGGTAAGTGAGTGGTCACTTATAACATCAGGAAGGGTTCCAGATTCATATGTTTGGGGATGGTTGTTTATCGGAATCCAGTCTAATGTGCTTTCCTTCTTGTTATGTTTGTTTATCCTGGTGGGGGAGGTGATGGTTTGGGAGAAACCATGAAGGTTAATGTGGGTGGAAGGCTGGCTGCTACTACAGCAATTCCAATCAATGTTTATATCACCAAGGATTATAGTTTCTTGGGGCAGGTGTTGAGATAACCAGCATAGGATATTTTCCATGGTGGTATTGTTGTTACCGGGGGGTAGATAGATACAAATAATATAGATGGCTTTGACTTTGTTAAGTTCAAGTTTGGATATGAGAATTTCTGCATTGGTATTAGGTGGTGGTTTAGTGTCATAAGTAGTTAATTGTAATCCTGATTTAGAAAGAATAACAACCCCCCACCTTTTTGGTTACACGGTCGAGTCTTAGAATATTATACCCTGGTGGGATGACTTCATTATCTTTAGTTGCAGGTTTTAGCCAGGTTTCTGTTAAACAAAGAATGTCAAAGGAGTAGAACTCTAAGAGGGCATGGAGTTGAGCTATTGTATTGTTAATGCTTCGAATATTAAGGTGAGCTACAAGGAGTGAATTAGATTGTCTAGTGATGAAAAAATTAGTGGATTGGTTGGGGCTGGGGAGAGAGATTGGGTTTGTTATTGACCCTGGGTTTGGGTGAATATCTCCATATTTTAATAAGTGGAGTTGTTTGAGATAGTATGCACTAGGGAGTTTGTTATTTTCGAGAAGGGATTTCCTGGGATTGAGGTTGTTATATCTAATGTGGTGTATTCTGTGATATAATGCTAGTAGGTAACTAGGAGTAGTTGTTATGTTGGCATGGTTAGAGAGGATGGGTAGCTATAGGGAGCTGGTTTGTTTGTTAAGGTGGTGAAAGTATGGAAGTAATGGCGTTTCATAGGAGGAGAGTATGAAGGCAACAGTAAGAGGTGGAAGTAGTATAATAATGAGTAGTAGTTGGAAATGAGCAGTAGAGTGTGGTTTATCCATTTTAATGGGTGAGTAAGTAATTGTGTTATTTGTAGGTATGGAAGTATAGTAGGTATGAAGGAGGGTAGAGAGGGGTGTGTGTGGAGATTAAGGGGAGAGGTTTGAGAAGGAAGGAGTGGATGTAGATGAGCAAATAAAAAGATTTGCCTATAGTACTGGGTGGAGGAAGGGGTGTGGCTTGTAAGTATAAGTGTAGGACCCCCAGGGGGTGGGTGGGAATTGGGGGTAGGGAGAAGAGCAGTGAACAGAGTGGGTAGAAACAGGTATAGAAGCAGCTGTGGAAGAAACAATATGCAGTACAGGCTACAGAAGGTAAGTTTGCTAAGTCAGAAATGGGTAAGAACAGTGATGAGAGAACCTAGAAATGGTAGTAAAATATAGTATAGTATAGGGTGTAGTTGGAGGAGCTAAAAAACAGGTCTGGGACTACAGAAAAATAAGGTAAGTGATATAGACACAGGTGGATAAGAGTAAGATGAGATTTAGAGAATGGTGCCCCCCTAGTGGACATGTCTATAATTGCAGGTAGCTATATGAGGGAGGTAGCTGTGTAAAGACAGGAGAAGAGTGAGAGCTAGGATGGGGAGTTACGCGTAGACGGTAGAAAGGGAAGTGAGTGTTAGAAACTGAAAAGGGGGGGTAGAGGCTGCTGGCTGTCCTGATTCAGAATGTGCTTTGGCACCTATAGTAATGGTACAATGGTAGAGAAATAATCTGGCAGTAGTTAGACAGCAAACATACTTTTCTTGTACCCTTGAGTGGGGATGCAGGGAGTTTAAGGCTGAGAGGTGAAGCCCGCTGGTATTTGGAGAGGGTCCTTAGGTTCCTATAGTCTAGTGTTGGAAGCACAAGAAGAGCAGGGAAACTTAAGGAGGAAGAGAGACAAAGTAGGGGAGAGAAAAATAAAAGTTAGCACAAGTTAGTCTAGTGTAGTCAAGTTACACAAGATATTCACTGAGACAATGTATAAAGATAGTAACAATACATTTCCATTTACTTGGTGGCAACAATATAAGAAAACAATTATTTTAAACAAGAGGAACATTTTTCTAAATCATAAGCAGTAAAACTAAGTTAGCAATAAACATTTCCTAAGTGACTTGCAGTTCTCAGAGCAGCTATGTTGCTATAGTAAAATAAAGAAGTTGCAGAGTTCCACAACAGATTTCCCTTTTATTATACAAAAAGAAAGAAAGTAAGCACTTTCACGATCTACCCAGATCGCTTCTTCAGACTATATTACAATGTCAAGCCACCTAACCAAGCATTTTAAAACTTCAGCTGTTAACACATTGCAGTTAATTAATCACAATTACCCAATTAAAGACATAGGAATAATTTACATAGAAATTCCTTTCAATAAAAACTTTTAAAAATCCAGAACTTCTTATTTTGCCGTTCAGTTTAAATCGGCTTGTATCTAAACCAAATACTTATAAAGAACATCTCAGTATATATAAAATACAATAAAAACATAAAGATGTTAGTAAAGCTGTTATCAAAACATTGACTATAAAATTGCATATGTATATATATGCACATATTATAATATTATTATAATAAAACCTAACTAAGCTGAATCACAACCATTTGGCAGACAAATTTCTTAATTACATTTGATATACTTTAATTCATTATAAATATAGACATAAAACAGAGGCAGCATATTACATAATAAAGCATGGATATAATTAAATAACATAATAAAAACATAAATATATATTTAGTGCTTCAGGTGTCTTGTTTTAAGAAAGGGTTTAAGTGATACTGCATCATTTATTCCTGGATGCTTATCTCCATTTAATTTTATTATCCACTTCTGTTCTCGTTCTTCTGTTTTATTTCTTATATCACCTCCTCTAGGGCTTTTCTTAACTATGTCAAGCACAAAGAATTTAAAATTATGATCTTTCCCTTCTTTTTGAGTATGTTTGGCTAGAGCATTAGTTTCTTTACCTGTCGCAATGTCTCTCATATGTTCTAGAATACGTTCTTTTAACATCCTATTCATTTTACCTGTATAGTATGCTTTGCATACTTGACAAAAACTGAAGTATACTATGTCATTAGTTCTGCAGTCTGCATATATATTTGCTTCTATTTTAAATATATTCACTGGATGAAAAATAGTAGTGCAGGAGAAAATATATCTGCATGCTGTGCATTTTCTACAAGGGTAAGTACCTTTCCTCTGTGATGTAACTTCATGTAGAGTATTATGTGATTTATAGCATAGCTGCCTTTTTAAAGACTTTTTATTAATGAAAGAAAAATGTGGTGCAGAGTCTATTACTGTTTCTAAATCCTTAGATGCAGTTAAAATATTCTTTTTAAAAACATTACAGAACACATTTATATCACTGGTGTAAGTAATGGGAAAATGTAGTCTTGCATCATTATGTTGTCTATCCTTTATCTCTTTGTTTTCTATTCCCTCTGAAAAATAAGGACGGCCTTTCATTTCTCTTACTGCCAGTGTTTCATTGACACATGCATCTATTCCAGAGTTGGAATAGCCTCTGCTAATAAATTCATCCGTCAATATTTCTGTTGCTTGCTTTAGTTCACTATCACTGTTGTATATTCTCATATTCCTAATCATCTGTCCTTTCAGGACATTCCTACTTACATGTCTGGGATGCATACTACCTTTATGCAATAAGCAATTTTTCCTTGTTGGTTTTCTATATAAACTAGTTTTCATATCTCTTAGCCCAGATTTTTCAACCATAATATCCAATAATTCAATTTTATCATAGGAATATTTGAGAGTAAATTTCAAAAAGGTTGTTGTTGTATGCAAATAATCTATGAAGTCTTTTAATTCAGTTTCTGACTTCCTCCATAAGATAAAAAGGTTGTCCACAAACTGTGTATACCATAGTACATGTTTGCTATGTTCATGACCTTGCAGCAAACATGTATTTTCCCATTGTACTAAAGCTAGATTGGTGTAGCTATTGGCACAAACACTGCCCATAGCTATGCCTATCTTTTGTAAATAATAATTGTCACCAAAGTTAAAAACATTATTCTCCAGAACTATCTCTAGTAATCCACATATCATTCCTACCTTGCCATTGGGGAATGATTGCTTATTTATAAGTAATTATCTAATCCTTTCAATTCCCCATTGGTTAGGAATGACTGTAAAAAGGGAATTAATATCAAGTGTAACTAGCAGAAAGTTCTGATGCAATCCCTTTGTTTGTGTATACAATTTCTGTAGAAAAGTCTTAGTATCTTTCAAAATTGAGTAACAGGTATCTAAGACAGGGTGCAAGTACTTCTCTATAAAAATTGACAATGGTTCTGTGGCCCAACCTTAGATAGGGTAGATAGATACAAATAATATAGATGGCTTTGGCTTTGTTAAGTTCAAGTTTGGATATGAGAATATCTGCATTGGTATTAGGTGGTGGTTTAGTGTCATAAGTAGTTAATTGTAATACTGATTTAGATAGAATAGCAACGCCCCACCCTTTTTGGTTACACGGTCGAGTCTTAGAATAGTATACCCTGGTGGGATGACTTCATTATCTTTAGTTGCAGGTTTTAGCCAGGTTTCTGTTAAACAAAGAATGTCAAAGGAGTAGACCTCTAAGAGGGCATGGAGTTGAGCTATTGTATTGTTAATGCTTCGAATATTAAGGTGAGCTACAAGGAGTGAATTAGATTGTCTAGTGATGAAAAAATTAGTGGATTGGTTGGGGCTGGGGAGAGAGATTGGGTTTGTTATTGGCCCTGGGTTTAGGTGAATGTCTCCATCTTTTAATAAGTGGAGTTGTTTGAGATAGTATGGACTAGGGAGTTTGTTATTTTCGAGTAGGGATTTCCTGGGATTGAGGTTGTTATATCTAATGTGGTGTATTCTGTGATATAATGCTAGTAGGTAACTAGGAGTAGTTGTTATGTTGGCATGGTTAGAGAGGATGGGTAGCTGTAGGGAGCTGGTTTGTTTGTTAAGGTGGTGAAAGTATGGAAGTAATGGAGTTTCATAGGAGGAGAGTATGAAGGCAGCAGTAAGAGGTGGAAGCAGTATAATAATGAGTAGTAGTTGGAAATGAGCAGTAGAGTGTGGTTTATCCATTTTAATGGGTGAGTAAGTAATTGTGTTATTTGTAGGTATGGAAGTATGGTAGGTATGAAGGAGGGGTAGAGAGGGTGTGTGTGGAGATTAAGGGGAGAGGTTTGAGAAGGAAGGAGTGGAAGTAGATGAGCAAATAAAAAGATTTGCCTATAGTACTGGGTGGAGGAAGGGGTGTGGCTTGTAAGTATAAGTGTAGGACCCCGGGGGTGGGTCGGAATTGGGGGTAGGGAGGGGAGCAGCGAACAGGGTGGGTAGAAACAGGTATAGAAGCAGCTGTGGAAGAAACAATTGGCAGTATAGGCTACAGAAGGTAAGTTTGTTAAGTCAGAAATGGGTAAGACCAGTGATGAGAGCACCTAGAAATGGTAGTAAAAGATAGTATAGTATAGGGGGTAGTTGGAGGAGCTAAAAAACAGGTCTGGGACTACAGAAAAATAAGGTAAGTGATATAGACACAGGAGGATAAGAGTAAGATGAGATTGGGAGAAGGGTGCCCCCTAGTGGACAGGTCTATAATTGCAGGTAGCTATATGAAGGAGGTAGCTGTGTAAAGACAGGAGAAGAGTGAGAGCTAGGATGGGGAGTTATGCGTAGACGGTAGAAGGGGAAGTGAGTGTTAGATACTAAAAAAGGAGGGGGTAGAGGCTGCTGGCTGTCCTGACTCAGAATGTGCTTTGGCACCTATAGTAATGGTACAATGGTAGAGAAATAATCTGGCAGTAGTTAGACAGCAAACATAGTTTTCTTGTATCCTTGAGTGGGATGCAGGGAGTTTAATGTTGAGAGGTGAAGCCCGCTGGTATTTGGAGAGGGTCCTTAGGTTCCTATAGTCTAGTGTTGGAAGCACAAGAAGAGCAGGGAAACTTAAGAAGGAAGAGAGACAAAGTAGGGGAGAGAAAAATAAAAGTTAGCACAAATAAAACTAGTGTAATCAAGTTCCACAAGATATTCACTGAGACAATGTATAAACATAGTAACAATACATTTCCATTTACTTGGTGGCAACAATATAAGAAAACAATTATTTTAAACAAGAGAAAAGTTTTTCTAAATCATAAGCAGTAAAACTAAGCAATAAACGTTCCCTAAGTGACTAGCAGTTCTCAGAGCAGCTATGCTGCTAACCTGGGGATTTAATACAGCCGACATAAGGGACTGGTAACCAGGTGTTCAATTATCAGCAATGAAGCTCCTAATACTCTACAAAATTCAGGTGCCAGAAGGACTATTTGTGGTAATCACCATTTACCAGGAAAATGCTAATGGCCATTAACCAATAACTGCATATAATTTAGTTTTAATTACGTTTTCTATGTAAAATCCTTGAACTGTTTGGAGAGCTCTTTATTAGTTTGTCTTTTCTCTGGTTGACAGCTTATCTGATCCTTTAATGGGCTGATGCTGAAATCCTAATTTCTAAACTTCAGCTCAATACAAGCAAATCCATATATATCATCTGTATTTATCTTCCTCCTGGCAATAACAACAACACCCTTGAAGATATCCTTTGCTGCCTATCTCAAAACTTCCCCCAAGAAACTATAGTCCTAGGTGACTTTAATATTGATTGGAAGTCTTGCAGCACTGAACACCCTACTAACCACATCAACCTATTTGGTATCTCTCAAACTATCACCTCCCCTACTAGAATAAATAAACACAGTAAGAAAGAAAGTACCTTAGATTGGATACTCATAAACAATCATCTCCATCCATATGAAGTAGGGACCCTCCCAGATGATGTAAGTGATCACTTACTCACCTATATTATCAGGCATAAGACCAATATACCCTCCACAACCACTTTCAAGACAACTCGAACCAATAAAAACTTTAACCCTGATCTCTTCCAAAGAGAACTTAGGGCATGTGATTGGTCTCCCATCAAATACCTCCCTCTTGAGGAAGCCGTAAGATACTTTAATTCTAAATTCCTAGCAATTCTTGACCACCATGCACCAACCCGAACTATCAGAATTAGGACTAAACCTGCCCCTTGGCTTTCTAGAGAAACCAAGCAAAAAATCATACTTAGAAATAAAGTCTGGGCCAAATGGCATACCACTAAAAACCCTGTAGATCAACAAAAATTCAGACAGCTGAGAAATAACACAAAGAAAGCTATACTCTCAGACAAAAGGAACTTTTATTTACAACTCCAGCAAACTCACCAAGAAAAAACCCACAAAGGTTTTGGGCAGCCATCAACAAACTACTCCACCATGGTCAATCCATTACACCAACCCCTAATGCTCTGACGATGAGAATCCTAAGCAAACTGCCAATACCTTCAATACCTTTTTCACAGAGGCCATTCAAACACTTGCAAATCAACTATCAACTGATAGCTCAACTCTCATAACCTCTAATACTAGCTCTCTCCCTCCTTTTCTCTTGCAGCTGGTACCTACATCACAAATTCTCACCCTAATCCAAAACCTTAAACCATCCACTCCCTCAGCTGACCAACTACCTGCAAAATATCTGCAAAAAGCTGCCAAAGCCATAGCCTATCCCATTTCCATCCTGATCAACAGAACCATAAGTGAAGGACAAATCCCAGCTATCTGGAAAATCTCCCACATTATCCCCCTACATAAAGGTGGCAACTCTTACAAATTTTCTAGCTACCGACCAATAGCCTTACTCTCACCTTTGGCAAAAATTATGGAAAGATGCATCCATAGTCAACTCCTTGACCACATAATCCAAAATAACCTACTTTCCAAGTGTCAACATGGCTTTTGACCATTCCACAGTACTACTACTGCCCTCTTATCCTTTACTGACTGCATTAACAAAAACCGCAATGATAGCAGGCTTTCCTCTGCATTATTTATTGATCTTTCAAAAGCATTTGATATGGTTAACCATGAGATGCTTATAAATATCCTCAAATCCCTTTCACTAGATGCACTGGCCATAAAATGGTTCCAATCATACTTAGAAAATAGACAACAGGCAGTGCTATGGGATAATAATCTATCTACCCACCTCCCCATTACCCTTGGTGTCCCTCAAGGCTCCATACTGGGACCTCTTCTATTTTCACTTTTCATTAATGACCTTCACTTAGTAATTCCTCAGGCTACTTGTATACAATATTCAGATGATTCCACACTAATATGCTCAGCCACATCTTCATCCGAACTGCAGTCCCTAACCCAAAATGTGTTCAGTACAGTAGAATAATGGTTTACACAATGTTACCTCCTTCTGAACCCCCAAAAAACTAAACTCTTGCTGTTTACTCCCACACGTAAGTCTTCTCCAATAGAGTTCACAGTCATATCTAATAATGGTACTCTAATATTTTCTGACCCTACTACCAAACTTCTTGGAGTAACAATTGACAATAATCTCAACTTTGACACCCATATCATCAATACAATTAAAACCGTAAAAAGAAAACTTGGCTCTCTCTATAGGATCAGACCTTTACTTACTCCAGCAGCTAGAATAACTATTGCCCACACTCATCTAATGTCTACATTCCTCTACGCCTCACCTATATATACTAATCTATCAAAAAATAACCTCCACAAAATGGTAACCTCCTACAACAACATTGCCAAATTTGCTACTGGAAATCCTTTTAGAACTCACCACTGCACTAATCTAAA